>NW_006921590.1:2552704-2560862 GCF_000298275.1 Orycteropus afer afer | reverse complement strand
ATCTTCTGTGTCTGTGTTAATTGGTTTCCCTTTTCTTTGTTGAAGAGGGTCTGTGCAATCCTTCTGCCTAGTCCGCCATCTTGCCCCGCTTCTCCAGAATTGTCCACCAGTTTTTTTTAAAAACATTGGTTGTTGAGTATATGCCAGACATTGTGCTAAGTAGAGGACGTATCAGAGACCTATGATGGAGCTTTTACACTCAGCATGTTTATTAATGAGTTCCATCTTTCTCTATGAAATTGAAAGGGCATTTTTTCCATATGTAAACAACATATTTGGATTATGATTTTGCTTTCTCTTTGGTTACATTCTGTTACATTTTCTTCAATCCTTAATTAGGATTGGTTGATATGTTCTTATGGATTAAAAAAATCAAATAAAACTTAAAAATCAATTAAAAGAATCTGAGCCAAATTCCTGGTATGCTGGTGATAATATTACTCTTATTTTCCTACATAGATAGGAGGAAACTGTTCAAGTTGGTCCCGACTCATAGCAACCCCTCGTTGGGTTTCAGAGGCAGTATCTCTATGGAAGTAGATTGCCCAGTCTTCCTTCTGAGGAGTGGCTGGTGGATTTGAACTGCCAGCCTTCTAGGTAGCAGTCACATGCCTTAGGCAGTATGCCACCAGAGCTCCTGTTAAAACTTATAGGAACCAAATACAGCTGTGTTACTATTTTCTGTTGAATATATTTCAGTAATCAGTAATTATAGTAAAAACCAAACCAAACTCACTGCCATCGAGTCAATTCTGATTCATAGTGACCACTCCTTGGGTTTCTGAGGTGGTGTCACTATGGAAGTAGATCACCCCATCTTCTTTCCCAGGAATGGCTGGTTTGAACTGCCACCTTCTGGCTAGCAGTCAAATGCCTTAGTAACTACGCCACCAGAGCTCCCAGTAGTTAGAGTAGTTATTTCCTATTTCTAGGATGAGGTTAGGCAATGCAACCTCTGAAATGTTGTCAAAATATAGTAAGGTACCCAGCTGAGTATAATAAGGATATATAATAATAATTTATGAACAATTCCAGTAATTGGGGCAACTACTATTGCTCACATATATTCTTTTCTGCTTTTATCTTTTTAACTCTGTAATATTGCTCCATCAGTTCTGATATATCACACATGTGCATATGTGTGATTAAATATTTTCCCTTGATAATTGGTCAGTGTCTATGGTTTTATTCTAGGGCCTTCTATAGTCACATTTTGCAATGTTCATGTATAATGTTATTTTTGTTGTTGTCAGGTGCCGTCGAGTTGTCTCTGACTCATAGTGACCCTATGCACAGCAGAATGAAACACTACCTAGACCTGTGCATGTCTCACAATTCTTGCTATACCCGAGCCCATCGTTGTAGCCACTGTGTCAGTCCATCTCATTGAGTGCTTCCCCTTCTTTGTTGACTCTTCACTTTACCAATCATGATCTCCTTCTCCAGGGATTGGTTTCTTCTGACCACATGACTAAAGTAGGTAAGATGAAGTCTGGCCATTCTCACTTCCAAGGAACATTCTGGCTGCACTTCTTCCAGGACAGATTTATTAGTCCTTTTAGCAGACCATGGTACTCTTGGCATTCTTCTCCAACACCACAACTCAAAAGCATCAACTCTTCTTTAGTCTTCCTTATTCATTGTCTAACTTTCACATGCATAAGAGGTGATTGAAAATACCGTGGCTTGGGTTATGCACACCTTAGTCTTCAAGGAGACATCTTTGCTCTTCATCACTTGAAAGAGTTCTTTTGCAGGAGATTTTCCCGATGCAGTGTGTCATCTAATGTCTTGACTGCTGCTTCCATTGGCATTGATTGTAGAACAAAGTAATATGAAGTCTTTGGCAATTTCAAACTTTTCTCCATTTATTGTGAAGTTGTTTATTGGACCATTTGTTTATTGTGAGGATTTTTGTTTTCTACATATTGAGATGTAATCCATACTACAGACTAGTGTTTTTAATCTTCATCAGTAAGTGTGTCAAGTCATCCTCATTTTCAGCAAGCAAAGTGGTGTCATCTGCATATCGCAGATTTTTAATAAGTCTTCTTCCAATCCTGATGCCATGTTCTTTGTATAATCCAGCTTCTCAGATTATTTGCTCAGCATAGAAGTTGAATAAGTATGGTGAAAGGATACAACCTTGACATGCTCCCTTCTTGATTTTGAACCATGCAGTATCCCCGTGTTCTATTTGAATGACAACCTCCTGATCTATGTACAGGTTCTTCATGAGTACAATCAAGTATTCTGGAATTCCCATTCTTCTCAGTGTTATCCATAATTTGTTTTAATCCAAACAATCGAATGCTTTTGCATAATCAGTAAAACACAAGTAAACATCTTTCTTCTAGTCTTTGCTTTCAGCCAAGATCGATCTAACATCAGCTATGATAACCCTTATTCCACATCCTCTTCAGAAACCAGATTGCATTTCTGGAATTTCTCTGTCAGTATACTACTGCAGCCAATTTTGAGTTTTCTTCAGTAAGATTTTACTTGCATGTGATATTAATGATATTGATTGATAATTTCCACATTCTGTGGGATCGCCTTTTTTGGAATGGGTACAAATATGGATCTCTTCCAGTCAGTTGTCCAGGAAGCTGTCTTCCAAATCTCTTGGCATAATCAAGTAAATGCCTCCAGTGGGACTATTGTTTGTTGAAACATCTCAATGGTTATTCTGTCAATTCCTGGAGCCTTGTTCTTTGCCAATTCCTTCAGCTTCGACTTCTTCCTTCAATACCATTGGTCCTTGATCATATGCTATCTCCTAAAATGGATGAATATCAACCAATTCTTTTTGGTATAGTAACTCTGTGTATTCCCTCTATCTCCTTCTGATGTTTCCTGCGTGATTCAATATTTTGTCCATAGAATCTTTCAGTATTGCAACTCAAGGCTTAAATTTTTTCCTCAGTTTTTTTAGCTTAAGAAATGGCGAGTGTGTTCTTTTCTTTTGGTTTTCTAATGCCAGGTCTTTTCATATTTGGTTACAGTACTTGGCTTTGTCTGCTCAAGTTGCTCTTTGAAATCTTCTGTTCAGCTCTTTTGTCTTGTCATTTCTTCCATTTGCTTTAGCTACTCTCCACTCAAGGGCAGATTTCAGAGTCTCCTCTGACATATATTTTGGTCTTCTTTTCTCATCTTTTTAATGACCTCTTGCTTTCTTCATGGATGATGTTCTTTATGTCATCCCATAATTCTTTTGGTTTTCAGTCACTGGTGTTCATTGCATCAAATCTGTTCTTTAAATGGTCTCTAAATTCAGGAGGGATATTTTCAAAATCATGTTTTGGCTCTCGTGAACTTGTGTTAATCGTCTTCAACTTCAAGTTGAACTTGCATATGAGCAGTTGATGGTCTGTCCCACAATCAGAACCTGGCTTTGTTTTGGTTGAAGATATTGAACTTCCCCATTGTCTCTTGCTACAGCTTTAGTCAGTCTGATTCCTGTATATTTCATCTGGTGAAGTCCACATGTATGGCCATTGCTTATGTTGTTGAAAGATACTTACAATTAATAAGTTGCTGGTCTTGCAAAAGTCTGTCATGCAATCTCAAGCATTATTTCTATCACCAAGGCCATATTTTCCAACTACTAGTAACTCTTCTTTGTTTCCAACTTTTGCATTCCAGTCACCAGTGATAATCAACACATCTTGGTTGCATGTTCTGTCAATTTCAAACTGCAGAAATTGGTAGAAATCTTCAATTTCTTCACCTTTGGCTTTGGTCATTGGTATGTAAATTTGAATAGTAGTAGTATTAACTGGTCCTCCTTGTAGATGCATGGATATTATCCTATCATTGACAGCATTGTACTTCAGGACAGATCTTCAAACAGTCTTTGTGATGAATGCCACACCATTCCTCTTCAATTTATCATTCCCAGCATAGTAGATCATATGGTTGTCTGATTCATAATTGCCCAAATCGGTCCATTTCAGCTCACTAATGCCTAGGATATTGATCTTTATATATTCCATTTCATTTTTGACAACTTCCTATTTTCCTAGATTCATACTTCGTATATTCATGTTCTGATTATTAATGGATGTTTCCATCTGTTTCTACTAATTTTGAGTCATACCACATCAGCCAATGGAAGTCCTGAAGACTTTATTCTATTGGTGTCATTAAGGTCATCTCTACTCTGAGGTGTCAGCTCTTCCCCAGTCAAATTTTGAGTGCCTTCTGACCTGATGGGCTCGTCTTCTGGTACTATATCTGACGGTGTTTCTGGACTATTCATGAAGTTTTGCAGTAACAGACAGTGTTTCACTGCTATTCATAAGGTTTTAACTGGCCAGTTGTTTGAGAAGTTGGTACCCTCTTCCTTCTTCTAAGTTTGTCTTAGCCCAGAAGCTCCACTGAAACCTGTCCACAATGGGTAACTCTGCTGGCATTTTGCAACACTGGTGGTATATCCTCCAGCATCACAACAACACGTAAGCCACCACAGGATGACAAACTGACAGACAAGTTCGTCTCCCTTAGTTGTTCCTAACCCCTCTATGCCGGCCTACCTTAGGCCCTGGCCTTAAGTAAGGGTCACCCCCAAGCTAAGGCAGCCCCCCAAGCCTCGCACCCACCTACTTCAGGTCCCTACCTTAAAATAAAGCCAACCTCAAATGAAAGGCAGCCCCTGAGCCCTGGGCCCATATAATATTATATGGACTTACTGTTTATGATAGGAGCTCTGGTCCTTTGAAAATTAAGGTTTGATAAGCAATTTCAACACTGTAATTATAGCTCGGGGTCCCAGGCCATGCTCCTCCCAGGTGGTGGGAAAGCAGAGAAAAAGCCAGAGGGGAGGACCAGGACAGAGCAAGGAAACAAAGTCAGGGATCCAGGTAAGGCTGGAAACCCAGGCCATGGCCCTCCGAATCAGTGGGGAAGCCGGGGAAAGCAGAAAAAAGCTGGAGAGGGGGACAGGACAGAGCAAGGAAGCAGAGGCCAGTATCCAAGTAAGGCAGGGGCCCCAGGCCACACCCCTCCCAAGTGGCAGAAAGCAGAGAAAAATCTGGGGTGGTGGGGGCAGGACAGAGTGAGGAAGCAGAGGCAGATGCAGATAAGGCCAGGGATCCAGGCCATGGCCCTCAGAAGCAGAGGGAAAGAGGCAGAGATCTATGTAAGGGGAGGGTGGGAAGTGTGGAGAGGTTTTGAACAGCTAAGGGAGAGAAACTTGTCTGTCAGTTTGTCCTACTGTGGTGGCGTTTTGCTGTGAGGCTTGAGGCTGTGCTGCTTTTGTCTCAAACCCAGTAGGGTTGCACATGGTGCACAGGTTTCAATAGTCTACAGACTGAGACAAACTAGGAAGAAGGAGGAGGTCATTCACTTCTCAAAGAATTGGCCAGGGAAAACCTTATGAATAGCAGAGAAACACTGTCTGATACATTACTGCACAACTACATGAATAGCCCAGAAACATTGTCTGATACAGTACAGGAAGATAAGCCACTTAAGTCAGAAGGCTCTGAAGATAGGACCCGGAAAGAGCTACATCATCAGAGTAGAACCAGCCTTAATGACATGGATAAGGTAAAGCTTTTGAGACCTCCATTTGCTGATGTGGCATGACTCAAATTGAGGAGAAACAGCTGCATACATCCATTAATAATTGGAACATGCCATGTACAAAGCATGAATTTAGGAAAATTGGAAGTTGTCAAAAATGAAATGGAGTGCATAATGACTGATATCCTAGGCATTAATGAGCTGAAATGGACTGGTTTTGGCCACTTTGAATCAGACCACTATGTGGTATATGATGCCAGGAATGACAATTTGAAGAGGAATGGCGTGGCATTCATCATCACAAAGGATGTTTCAAGATCTGTCCTGAAGTACAGTGCTGTCAGTGATAGTATAATATATAGACGCATACAAGAAAGACCAGTTAATAAAACTGTTACTCAAATTTATGCACCAACCATCAAAGCCAAAGATGAGGAAATTGCAGATTTTTATCAGCTTTTATAGTCTGGTATTGACCAAACATGCAATCAGGATGTGTTAATTATCACTGGTGCCTGGAATGCAGAAGTTGGAAACAAAGAAGAATCACCAGTAGTTGGAAAACTTGGCCTTGGAGGCAAAAATGATGCTGGAAATCATATGATAGAATTTTGCAAGACCAATGACTTATTAATTGCAAATACCTTTTTCAACAACACAAACAGCAGCTATATACATGGACTTCGCCAGATAGAATACACAGGAATCAGATTGACTATATACGTGGCAAGAGATGGTGGAAAAGCTCAATATCTTCAGCCTAAACCAGGCCAGGAGCCGATTGTGGAACAGACCATCAACTGCTCATATGCAAGTTCAACTTGACGTTAAAGACAGATAAAACAAGTCCACAAGAGCCAAAATTTGATCTTGAATATATCCCTCCTGAATTTAGAGACCATCTAAAGAATAGATTTGATGCATTGAGTACCAGTGACCAAAAACCAGAAGAATTGTGGGATGACTTCAAGAACATTATCCATGAACAAAGCAAAAGTTCATTAAAAAGACAGGAAAGGAAGAAAAGACCAAAATGGATGGCAGAAGAGACTCTGAAACTTGTCCTTGAACAAAGAGTAGCAAAAGCAAGTGGAAGAAATGACAAGATAAAAGAGCTGAACAGAAGACTTCAAAGAGCAGTTAGAGCAGACAAAGCCAATTACTATAATGAGATGTGCAAAGACTTGGAGTTAGAAAACCTAAAGGGAAGAAGCTGCTCAGCATTTCTCAAGCTGAAAGAACTAAGAAAAAAATTTAAGCCTTGAGTTACAATGTTGAAAGATTCTATGGACAAAATATTGAATGATACAGGAAACATCAAAAGAAGATGGAAGGAATACACAATCACTGTACCAAAAGGAACTGGTAGATTTTCTTCCATTTCAGGAGGTGGCATATGATCTAGAACCAATAGTATTGAAGGAAGAAGTTGAAGCTGCACTGAAGGAATTGGTGAAGAACAAGGCTCCAAGAATTGACGGAATACCCATTGACATGTTTCAACAAACAGATGTCCCACTGGAGGCACTCACTCTGTTTTCCCAAGAGATTTGGAAGACAGCTACCTGGCCAACTGACTGGAAGAGATCTGTATTTGTACCCATTCCAAAGAAAGGTGATTCCACAGAATGTGGAAATTATCAAACAATATCATTAGTATTGCATGCAAGGAAGATCTTACTGAAGATAATTCAAAAATGGTTGCAGCAGTATATTGACAGAGAATTTCCAGAGGTGCAAACTGGATTCAGAAGAAGATGTGGAACAAGAGATATCAGAGCTGCTGTCAGATGGATCCTGGCTCAAGGCAAAGAATACCAGAAAGTTGTTTACTTGTGTTTTATTGACTATACAAAGGTATTTGATTGTGTAGACAATAACAAATTGTGGATGACATTGAGAAGAATGGAAATTCCAGAACACTTGATTGTGCTCATGAGGAACCTGTACATTGACCAGGAGGCTGTTGTTTGAACAGAACAAGGGGATACTGCATGGTTTAAAATCAAGAATGGTGTGTGTCAGGGTTGTATATTTTCTCCATGCTCATTCAATCTGTATGCTGAGCAAATAATCTGAGAAACTGGACTATCTGAAGAAGAACGTGGCATCAAGATTGGAGGAAAAATCATTAACAATCTGTGTTACACTAACGACACAACTTTGCTTGCTGAAAGTGAGGATGACTTGAGGCACTTACTGATGAAGATTGAAGAATACTGTCTAAAGTATGGATTACACCTCAATATAAAGAAAACAAAAATCTTCAGAACTGGACCTATAAACAGCTTCATGATAAATGGAGAAAAGATTGAAGTTGTCAAAGACTTCACATCGCTTGGTTCTACTATCAATGCCAATGGAAGCAGCAGTCAGGACATTAGACATATAGCATTGGGAAAATTGGCTGTAAGGGACCTCTTTCAAGTGCTGAGGAGCAAGGATGTCTCCTTGAGGACTAAGGTGCGCCTGACACAAGCCATGATATTTTCAGTCTCCTCATATGCATTTGAGAGCTGGACAATGAATAAGGAAGACTGAAGAAGAACTGATGCTTTTGAGTTGTGGTGCTTTTGAAGAATGCTGGAAGTACTGTGGACTCTTAAAAGAACTAACAGATCTATCTTGGAGG
>NW_006921590.1:2538433-2552604 GCF_000298275.1 Orycteropus afer afer | reverse complement strand
ACAGATCTATCTTGGAGGAAGTGCAGCTGGAATGCTCCTTGGAAGCAAGAATGGCCAGACTTCATCTCACCTACTTTGGTTATGTTGTCAGAAGGGACCATTCCCTGGAGAAGGATGTCATGCTTGTTAAGGTGGAGGCTTGACAAAGGAGGGAAAAGCCCTCAATGAGATGCATTGACACAGTGGCTGCAATGATGGACTCTAATATAGCAAGAATCATGGAGGTGGCACGGGACTGGGTGGAGTTTTATTCTGCAGTGCATAGGGTCACTATGAGTCAGACACGACTCTACGGCACCTAACAACAACAACGGCAACAACAATTATAGCTACTGCCAAGGTAGTCGAATGTATTTTTTTTTTTTGTCAGAGTATTTCAATTTGGTGTCAGATTTCATCTGCTATCATTGATTATGTTCTGTGTTGTTACGCTACTTTGCAATCACCTTATTTTCATTCATCACTACAAAGTCTAATACGAATAAAGCAAAATCAGTTACAGTTTAATCTAATAACCTGCCTCTTTTTGCTGCCACATTTTAATCTGTGTCTGAGCTAGCCCTAGATTTTCTGATGGCTAATTCTCTAATTTCCAAAATATTAGTGATAGAAAGGAAAAAAAAAGTTTTCATGATCTTATCTATATACAGTAATCTGAATTATAAACTTAACACTGGAAGCCATTTTTCCAATGGCTTTTTCCAGTGGTTTTGTGAATAAATAACAGAATCATGTTTACATCTAATTTTGTATAGATACTGTATAGTTAATTTAGCATTTTGGGTGATATATTATGATAAATGATATATTATGAAATGTTTTCTATTCACTCATTAAATGTAGAGCTATTTTTTAAAATTTTAAAACTACTTTTCTTTAGCAACTAGCAGCTGTGACTGTGCTAGAACCAAGGAACACGGGTGGCACAGTAGTTAAATCATTCGGCTGCTCACTGAAAGGTTGGCAGTTCAAAGCCACCAGCTGCTTATAGGAGAAAGATGTGGCAGTTTGCATCCATTCTCCTGTGTCCTGTAGGGTTGTGGCTTTGAGCTGGAATTGACTCAACTGCAGTGGTTTGGTTTGGAGGTTTGTTGCTAGAATCAGGTCACATGTCACTAAATTAATGCTATTTTCTTTATATAACCATACACAGAGTTCCAAAATTATATTAATCCTGTGAAGAAATGGGAATGAATGACAGCATTTTATAGTTTGTGGACATGAGAGGCTCAGAGATGTTAAGTGGTAGCCAAACACACTCAGAAAATATCAGACACATACTTGAATCCAGCCCCTAACCATAAATTCAGGTTTATTTTCAGCATATGGTAAAAGAAATACCTTATAATAGAATACTGGCTTGGTTATTCTCACAACTTGAATGAAAAATATTTCCTATGCTTTACTTAGTAAATGAAATTGGTTATAACAATTAGGGAATCTTTTTTTTTTTTTTTTTGAACATGGGTTTCCCTTCAGGTTGTATTTTACTCTATTTTTTAATTTATGATTCTCATTTATTACAAGTAAAACACATCTGTTCCCACTTATTGGTTGGATAAACACTGGTTGAACACCTGGGACTATAACCCTTAGTCATCCTTTGAACCTGGACCTGAACTCACTCCCGTAGCTCAGTTTTCAGTCCAACATTAGACAGGTCTACAAGGTGAGCAATAACTCTAGAAAGACATAGTCCTTAAAAAAAAATCAACCTTTTGAGATACACAGGGCAGCTTTCACCCAAGGACAGAGTTAAGAAGGCATTAAAGGTTAGGAGAGGAGGAAGAATGGAAATGAGAAACACAGGGAGGAAGTGGAAGGAGTGATATCATACTGAGGAGATTCCAGTCAATGACATGGAACACAATGTATGTGAATTATTGAATGGAAAACTGACTTGCTCTGTGAACTTTCATCCTAATCAAAATGAAAATTTGAAAAGCAAATAATATTTTTTCATTTGTTTATTCAGTCATTCACCCACCAAATACTGGTTTGTCTCCTAGATACCAGGCAGCAGTGTGTTAGGCATTAGATAAAAAGCCATATTCAGGACAAATAAACACACACACACACACACACACACACACACACACATTTGTTTCTCATTTTCTTGACTTACGTTAAGCTATTTCACTTAAAATGGTTGCTTTAGAGATTATTAATTAGAGAAATATCCATTACAGAAAATTTATTATTACATTAAAGAAAATAACTTACAGACAATTCTAATGTCTAGAAATGACAAAAATCGGTTACCTTTTTTCTATTATTGTTAGAAATTGTGGAGTTGGTTCCAACTCATAGCAACCCTATGTACAATGAGGCAAAACACTGCCTGGTCCTGTGCCATCCTCACGATCATTGACATGCTTCAGCCCATTGATGAGCTACTGTGTCAATCCATCTCATTGAGGGTCTTCCCTTTTTTTTGCTGACCCTCTACTTTAACAAGCATGATATCCTTATCCAGGGACTGGTCCCTCCCGATGACATGACCAAAGTCTATACAAGAGATGAAGTCTTGCCATCCTAAATTCTAAAGAGCATTTTGACTATCCTTCTTAGATTTGTTCATTCTTCTAGCAGTCCATGGTGTATTCAATATTCTTGCCAGTACCACAGTTCAAATGCATCAATTCTTCATCTTCCTTATTCATTGTCTAGCTTTCACATGCATATGAGGTGATTGAAAATCAGTTATTCTTAGATCTTTCTTATTCATTGTCCAGCTTTTATATGCATATGAGGTACTTGAAAATACCATAGATTGGGCCAAGTTACCTTAATCCTCAAGTGACATCTTTCCTCTTTAACACTTTAAAATAAAGTCTTTTTCAGCAGAAAAAGTTCCTTTGATATCTTGACTGCTGCTTCCGTGGGCATTGATTGTGTATTCAAGTAAAATGAAATCCTTGATAACTTCAGTCTTTTCTCCCTTTATCATGATGTTGCTTTTTGGTCCAATGGGGAGGATTTTTGTTTATGTTGACGTGTAATCCATGATGAAGGCTGTAGTCTTTGATTTTCATCAGTAAGTGCTTCATGTCCTCTCCAGTTTCAGCAAACAATGCAGTGTCATCTGCATATTGCAGGTTGGAGTCTTCCTCCAATCTTGAAGCCAGGTTGTTGTTCACATAGTCCAGTTTCTCAAATTATTTGCTCTACATACAGATAGAATAAGCATGGTGAAACAGTACAAACCTGACACATACCTTTGCTGATTTGAAACCGTGCATTATTTACATGTTCTCTTAGAAGACAGCCTCTTGGTCTATGTACAAGTTCCTCATAAGTACAATTAAGTGTTCTGGAATTTCCATTCTTTGCAGTGTTATCCATAACCAGTTAATGATCCACAGAGTCTAATGCCTTTTCATAGTCAATAAAATACACATAAACGTCTTTCTTTGTTTTCAGCCAAGATCCAGCTGATATCAGCAATAATATTCTTCAGTCTATATCCTCTTCTGAATCTGGCTTGAATTTCTAACAGTTTCCTGTCAGTGTACTGCTGTAATAATTTTTGAATTATTTTCAGGAAAATTTTACTTGCATGTGATATTAATGATACTGTTTGATAACTTCCACATTTTGTTGGAATCACCTTTCTTTGGCATTGGCACAAATAAGGATCTCTTTCAGTTCTTGACCAGGTAGCCAGCTGTTTTCCACATTTATTATCATAAATGAGTGAGCACTTTCAGGATTGCATTTATTGTTGGAACATCTCAATTGGTGTGCCATAAATTTGTAGAGCCTTGCTTTTCACCCTTGCCTTCATTGCAGGTTGGATTTATTCCCCCACTACCATCGGTTCTTGATCACATGCTGCCTCCTGAAGTGGCTGAACATCAACTAGTCCTTTTGGGCACAGTGACTCTATATATTCCTTCCATTTTCTTTAGATGCTTCCTGCATCGTTCAGTATTTTACCCATAGAATCCTTCAGTGTCACAACTCAAGGCTTGAAATTTTTCTTCAGTTCTTTCAGCTTGAGAAATGCTGAGCATGTTCTTTGCTTTTGGTTTTCTAATTCCAGGTCTTTGCACATTTCATTATAATACTTTGATTTGTCTTCTTGAGCCATCATTTGAAATCTTTTGTTCAGCTCTTTTATTTCATCATTTCTTCCATTTTCTTTTGCTACTCTGCATTCAAGAGCATGTCTTTTCTTCCTTTCTTGTCTTTTTAATAATGACCTTTTGCATTCTTCATGTATGACGTTCTTGATGTCTTCCCATATTCATCTGGTTTTCAGTGCTTGGTGTTCAGTGCATCTAATCTATTCTTTGGACGGTCTATAAATTCAGGTGTAATATACTCAAGGTTAAGGAACTCTGGTGGTGCAGTGCCTGAGACAATTAATTGCTAACCAGAAGATTGGCGGCTCAAATCCACCAGCTACTCCATAGGAGGACAGGAAAATCTACTTCTATAAAGATTTACTGCCTTGGAAACCCAGTGGAGGTCACTATGAGTCAGAATCAACTCAAGAGCAGTGGGTTATACTCAAGGTTTTATTCTGGCTCTGGTGGTCATGTTTTCATTTTCTTAAGATTTAACATAAACTTTATTTAGGTAATTGATGGTCTGTTCCACATTCAGCCACTGGCCTTGTTTTGACTGATGATACTGTTTTTCCATCATCTCTTTCCACAGATACTGTTGATTTGATTCCTGTGTATTCCTTGTGGCGATGTCCATGTGTATAGCATGTATAGTCACACTTTATGTTATTGAGAAAATGTATTTGCTGTGAACAAGTCATTGGTCTTGGCAGATTTTTTTCATGCTCTCTCTGGCATCGTTTCTATCACCAAAGCCGTATTTTCCATGATGATGCTTTTTTGCTACTTTCACATTCCAATTACCAATAATGACCAATGTATTTTTTTAAAAATTTTTAATATTTGAAACAATTTTTATTTTTTACCATTGCAACTTGATTGCAAGTTTATCTGTTGCAGATTGCAAAAGTTTATAAAAATCATCTTTGGCTTTAGTAATTGGTACATAAATTTGAATAATAGTAATATAAATGGTTCTTCCTTGTATGTGTATGAATATTATCCTATCACTGACAGCATAGTATTTGAGGATAGACCTTGAAATATTCTTTTTGATGATGAATGTGATGATATTTATCTTCAACATGTCATTTGTGGCATAGTAGACCATGTAACTGTCTGAAGAAAAATGGCCTGTGTCAGTCCATTTCAGATCACTAATGCACAAGATCTCTATCTTTATGCATTCCCTTTCATTTTGGAACAACTTTCAATGTGCCTAGGTTCACAATTAATGCATTCCACATTCTAATTATTAATGGATGTTTATGGTTCTTTCTTCATTTTGAGTCATATAAACAAATGAAGGTCTCAAAAGCTTTTCTTCATCAACTTCAATTAGGTCAACTCTACTTTGAGGAGGCACTTCTTCCCCAGTCATATTTTGACTCTTTTCCAACCTGAGAGGCTCATCTTCTGACGCTGTATCAGTGTTTCACTGCTATTCATAAATTTTCAGCAGCCAGGTTTTCAGAAGTAGACTTCCACATCCTTTCTCCTACTCTTTCTTAGTTTGGAAGCTCACATGAAACCTATCCACCATGGGTGATCCTGTTGGTATTTGAAATACCAGTGATAGAGCCTATAGCACCATAGAAATGCACAACCAACCACAGTATGAAAAACTGACAGACAAGTAATGCTCTCTATGTCAATCTGGTTATATATACATTCATACAAGCAAATATATTCAAACACATGTTCTTTTTAAACAAAATTGAGAATGCATAAAAAAGTTAAGAGTTTTCGATATCTTTATGTATTCTTTGATAATATGATTTTAAAATTTAGATTATTTCAACTTGTTAAACCTCTGTTTATTGAATTTGTTTATAACTACTTTCAAGTTTTCTTCCCCAGTTACATTGGTTAGAACTTCTAACAGAAGATTAAATTATTATGGTGACAGAGTACACATAGTATGGATCCTTCCTTTGCTTCTATTTTTGTTGAATTGCTCAAACTATTTTTTTTCTATCTCTCTAGTGATATTTGCATAATATATTTTATTTTTATTGTGTAGTGAAAGGGTCTCCTTAATGTTTGTGATTATTTATATTTAACATATAAGAAACATATTTCTTAAAAAATTGCTGTCGTTGCTACTATGATGGAGAAGAAAGAGTAACAACCTTTACTTAAATAAAATTTAGTTATTTATGTTTTATATATGGTCTCACTGAACAAAATAAAGTGATGATGTCATTCATTGGCCTTTTAAACCCTTTAAGCAAGTGCGAAATAAGTTGATAGAGCAAATTTGGAAGACATAGACCATTGAAGAATGAGCGGGTCCCCGCTGATGAATAAGACCTAGAGATCCTATATAAATCAATGTAGGCACGCAATGGAACATCTGTGACATTTTAAGGTCATTTTTAGAATTGACTTGTGTTTCTTCCCCAGGATTAAGTACTTTTGTCACATTTCCTATATAGCCAAACACTGTGGTCCAAGAGTGACTCTAACATTCCATCCATCAGAAACCTATTCTTGTGATGAAGAATGTAGGTCTGTGAGAATTTCTGGACCTGGAACTACAGGTGGGAGATCAGGCAGTATCACTTTTCTATTTTGGCAAAACATAGTACATATGATTTTGTCCTTTCTCAAAAAATGAGTTGCTTATGAGGAGCTCTGGTAGCATAGTGCCTAAGGCATTTGACTGCCCAGAAGGCTGGCAGTTCAAACCCACTAGCCAGTCCTCAGAAGGAAGGTTGGGCAATCTACTTCCATAGTGATATTGCCTTGGAAACCCAAGGAGGGGTCACTATGAGTCGCATCCAACTTGATGGTAGTGTTTTTTTTTTTTTTCATGAATAGGTTAGAGAAGATAGTGATAACATTTTGCTTTTGGATTTTAATTCTTCTAACTACCTCAAAGTCTCACTTGCTTTAGATGTTACTATAATTACCTGAAATATATGGTATCCTTATCTGGTTTTCACAACTAGCATATTTCCCCCCATGTTTGATTTCTTTTATTCATTGCAATAGGAATCAGAAGTGGAAGAAACTTTAAAATGTGGGTTCAATTTATCATATTGAACAAGTTCCTTCCAACATGGCTTTATTGATGACAGAGTTTTCTGATGTGAACATATATCTTAATTTATTTAAATAATTATTTGTATTTTTGACATTGACTTCATTTTTAAATTGTCTTTAATCAATAATGTTGCACTAAACATGATGCCTGTAACTTTATATATATATATATATATATATATATACACACACACACACACATATATATGTGTGTGTGTGTGTGTGTGTGTGTATATATCTCAAATGTTTTCTCCAATTGTGTTTTATTTTCCCCTCTTTAATTTCTTGAAAGTCAATAATACAACATTTTTAGACTATTTTTAAAGTGCCTCAGGATACAGAAGGTAAAGGGAGATTAATGGTGTCTAGTTTTAGATCAGAAAACCAATGTCTTGAAAAAGCAGTTTTCTCCCTCCCCTCCCTTGTCTTTGCTTAATTTTAACCCCTTTACTTAAACTGAGAACTATGGAAGCTAACTCTCCAGAAGGTGTAAATTTTCAGGAGACATTTTAACTTCTGTTGTTTTGACATTTACAGAGGTTAAAACTTTTTGTTATAAAAGATTGTTGCTTGCTACTGAGGAATTGGCCCCTCACCTATGATAAGCCCATGAGGAATGGAACAAAATATGTCTATTGTCATCCCTATAAGCAGTTGTAGATCAGACTGTTGAGATCCATAGGGTTTCATTGGCTGTTTTTCAGAAGGAGATCACAAGGACTTTCTACTTTGTTTTAGCTCCTAGTCTTACCTCCTGCATAGTGCTTCTGAAACCTGTTCAGTATCATGCAATACACATGCCACCACTGGCAGACAGGTGGGGTGTGGGTATGAGGTGCATTGGCCTAGAACTGAACTTTGTCTTTCACATGAAAGATGAGCACTGAATTACCACTTAGAATGAACTAAACAATTTGCTACATTTTGGGAAGGCACCAAATACAAAATACAAGACAGGTTTCTTTCCTCCAGGTATTCACTGGTAAGCAAAGACATACAGTATTCAAAATTAACATTAAGTATTAAAATGTGTGAAATAAGTAATAAAATCTGTTGAGAATATGAGTAAGGAGAAATACTGGCCACTGATTTAAATAGATACTGATCAATTATTTGGATCAAGGATTATAGTCTGCTATATAAAGAAAATTGATTCTGAGATGACTTTATTTAACTATTCTTAATATGCTTACTCTTATTTAAATACAACTATATGTATTTTCAATTATTTCAAACAGTACTGAAGTACTTAGAGTAAAATGGATATGTCTGCCTTCATCTTCCTTCTTCCTAATACACATATAAATATGTGATTCTATTTTGTGAGTTTTGTAATTATGAAAATTATACTGTATGTGTTCTGGAATTGTCTTTAAAAAACATAATGATAAATTTAGAGTCTTTCACGTTAGTAACTGTAGATCTAACTCACTATTTTAACTCCAAATTACAATTTTAAGCACAAATAAATGAGTGTTGTTAGAGAGACTTGTTGCTCAGCAATTTATAAGCAGACCATCCTGTGGTAACTGAAATTTTATATGGCTCTTAGCATCAATTTGTAGTCTTTAGATTTGATGTCTTCTACACACACACACATACACACTCACTCACACACATGTATATACACATATATGTATATATACACACAAATATATATGCATGTCTATGTGCACACATACATGCATATACATATTATTGATATACATACACATATATATGTTCCCCTATGTTTAATAGCATCTTTTTAAATAAACAAATATTAAGCAAACAAGTCAGTTAGTGTTAGAAGTATGAATAAAGTATACAGTTTACTTTCTCAGATATACTGAGAAAGAGTCTGAGAAAAATTAGGTTGGCAACCCCTAAAGTGTGATCTTATTCTGTGGTATAACATTTTCTTTGCCACACATAGTGTATTTCTTAGATTCTGTTTGTTCTTGAGAGGCAAGCACAAGGGACTGTGTGGTAGAATTGTAGGGGTCTGAGTATGAAGAGATTGTGTAGCTACTGGTTGCAGTTGTGATCTCCTTTCCTCTCTCTGCTGTATAAAAAGAGGTTTTATCCAACCTCATCTTCCCTCTCAGAAGATTTCTCAGTTAAATTTTGAAACAACTTCTTTCGTAGTCCCTATGTACCTAATCCCACCCCAAATAGAAGAGATGAACCTGGCTGACAAGTGAGTGTTATTCTTGTCTGCAACAATCCCTGGAGTTTGTTTGCAACCAAATTTCAATAATATTTACTAGTTGTAACCTAGACACCCTAAAAAGAAACACAAAAAGGAGCCACATGTGCTTGGGTACCTGACAGGTACTCAAGGGAGTCCCAGTAATGGTGGAAGGTAGTGTACTGGTTCAGAAAGAAGGGCATTTCTTCCCAAATGCTCAGTGCTCACTGGTTCTTTTTAGAGTAAGAGGTATGCTCCATGGAGGGATACTGAAGTCATCTCTCAAGGCAGGTATTCTTCCATTCCTACACGCTTTTCCACAGGATGTGATGATAAAAGAGAAGACCCTGCCTTACTGGGAGCCATGTGATTCACAGTCTTCCTCTTTTCACAGAAAACAGTGAGCACTTACATGATGATTTCATGAATAATATAGTCCCTGAACCAGTACTTGGAGAATTTAGATGAATGAAATTTTAAAATAATGAATATTAAGCTGATTTAGTCAAGGTTTTCAGGAAGAATGGACCTATTCATACTTCTATGGAAACTTCTGCCTTTTCCAAGTTCTGATTACGGGCTTCTGGAGCTTAAAGGGTCTTTGTTGGCTATCTTGCACAAAACTGGCCTTCTCTGCTGGGGCTATCCTGAGATCCTCTTTAAAGACTGTACTTCTGCAGTCTCCCTATTATTCCAGCTAGACTTCACTCTTAATAGAGCTTCTTTTTCTGATTACCCTCTCCATCTCGAGAACTCTGAGAACTCAGCTTTCTGTCTGGGCTTTGAAAGTTGGCCATGTTCTCTGTTTCCAGGCGTTGAGTCTGGTCCACCTACTGACAGCCCTTGCCACATTATGTTCAATCAAAGGTTTCAAACTAAGATGAATTCTGAATGGAGAGGGTGGAGTAAAGATTATGATGGAATGGAGAGCATATGCCCCATTTAAAGGAGGTAGCCTCAAGTCAGACATGGCTGCTTATTACCATTTTAAGATAAGAAAAAATTTGGATTTTGGTGTGAAATTTCATGATTTGTAAGTATTGGCAACTATTTAATTTTTAAAAACAGCATGTGAGTAAAGTAAGTTCCACCTCTGACACATCAACTGTACCTATGTGACTCCTTTCTTGGACCGTGTTCCTGAACCGTGCAACAACACTTGCGTCTGTGCTTTGTGTAGGTGGCTGAGCCTGTGCTGTCAGCTCCTGAGGCAACAACATCTCCCCACTGTCTATTCTAGCCAAGCAGATGGTTTATCTCCAGGAACATCTTGCTTCCCCAGCATTTTCTGTCTGCAGCAAATTAGGCATCAGTACATTCCCAAGGAGCAATTCCTTGGCAAATATGATTTTCCAATCCAAGAAATAATTATTAAGCCAACATAGTCACTATATAGTGTGAATATAAACATCAAATATCAGTTACACATAGACTTTATTCTCCAGCAGTGTGGAGAACACAACTTAAAGTGACCCTCCAATGAGTAACATATTTTTACTGTCCTTGAGGGCAGGTAAAAGGTGTGACTTGCTTCTGAACATAACAAAGGTGATGGGATTTCACTCCCATGACATTATATAAGACTCTCTCTTAGCAGACTGGAACAAGATCTCTTGCTGTCCTTGAACCTCCAACCAGCCATATTGTGAACTGCCTCCAAATAGAGCCATGTGGCAGGGAACTGCAGGCGACCTCTAGGACTAAGTGCAGCCACCAGCCCACAGCTAGTAGGAACCTGATCGTCTCAGTCATGCAGCTGAAATTAAATGACTTCTTCCAACAAGCTGAAAGAGCTTGAAAGCAAATTCTTCCCTAGTTGTACATTGAGATAAGACCACAGCCCTGGCCAACACCTAGATTACCTCTATGTGAGACATTGAACAGAGGAGCCAGCAAAGCTGTATCTAGATGCCTGACTCATGGAAACTAACATAGTAAATGTGTGTTGTTCTAAGCAACTAGGTTTGTTATGATTTCTTATGTAGCAATAGAAGACTAATAAAAGCAGTTTACAGTCTACTATGGAAAATGCAATAGTCTATGCAACACATAAAGCAAGGTGAATAAATGTTTGCTTGCTCAATTTCCTTTAGCAAAATTACTGTACTTGTTTTGCAGAAATATCTCAGTTGACTGAGTTTCAAGTCTATCTCCCAATGCTGCTGTACAACCAAAAGTAAGATGATTTTGTTTTATTTACTCAGAGAAAGGGAGAACCCAAACCCACAGCTGTTGAGTCAGATCAAACTCATAGTGACCCCTCCTTGGGTTTCCGAGGCAGTATCACCATGGAAGTGGATTGCCCAACCTTCCTTCTGAGGAGTGACTGATGGGTTTGAACCACCAGCCTTATGGTTAGCAGTCAAATGCCTTAGGCACTCCACCACCAGAGCTTCCAAAAGGGAGAGAAGAGAAAAATGAAGAAAGAGATGGATAGAATGGTGGGCAGAGAGGCAAAGAGATGGTGGACAATGTGTACTTGTAGATACTATCTTCTCTTCTGGGCATATACATCACTGAAGTTAGGTACCTACCCATCCTCAGCTCTCTATCTCATAAAAAGACCTGCTCTTGAAATTTGCCTCCTGGGAGGTTCAACCTATGGAAGATGTTGGCAAGGGATTGGAGAGAGGGAGGGTGATGTTGGGCATCAGAGAAGACAAAGAATGTCTTCTTGTCCTTCTCTGCTTTTGATAGCAATCTAAGTGCTAAAGCAGCAGGTACGTATTCCAAGGCTCCAGCTCCTAAGACATTGGCCACTGTGACTTCAGTTTCTAGAGTCCATTGGGCTGTATGGTAACCATTAGTTACATGTAGCTTTTTAAATTAACTTAATTAAAACTAAATAAAATTAAAACTTAAGTTTTTCAGTTGCATAGTCATAATTCAAGTGCTAAATAATCACATGTGGCTAGTTGCTATCATATTACATAGCGTACATCTAAAACATCTTCATCACCTCAGACAGTGCTGTTGGACAATGCAACGCTAAACAATGACCTACGCTCTTGTAACACCAAATTCTCCCTTTGTCATGCTAGTCAAGTGGCTGCTCCATGTTGCTAATCTCTGTGTTTCCTCACTGCCTTGAATTCTCAGCTTTTCTATTACTTGTATACCTAATTCCTGTATTGAGTCTCTCTATTCTAAATATGCAAGTGACTTCTTTCCTGATCAGACTTTGATTGCAATACCAGAAAAAGATAAAATAGTTAAATAAGCCTGTATTAGCTACCTGTTGCTATGTAAAAAAAAAATCACCCCACATTTAGCAGCTTTTTTATAACAAAGCAAAACATTATTTCAGCTTCATTGTCAACAATCTGGATAGCTAGATAGGTCTAGGTCAAGGTCTCACATGAGATTATAGTCAGGATGTTGGCAGAGACTACACTCTCATCTGAAATCTCAACTAGGGGAAAACTGGGTTTCCAGGCTCACTCATGGAATAATTGACAGGCATCATCTACTCCCTGGCTGTTGGCTGGAGTTCCTTGCAACCCAGGCCTCCCATAGATTGTCTGAATGTTGCATGACGTAGCTTCTGCCTTCCTCTAGAGTGAGTGATCAGAGAAAGAGAGAGATTGACAATCAGCATTGAAAGAGTGTGAACATGTTCAAGACAGAAGATATCATCTTCTATAATTTAATCTTGAAAGTAGCACACCATCACTTCTACTTTTATATTAAGTCACAAAAACCAACCCTGGTACAGTGAGGGGTCTACATGAGGGTGTGAATAGCCAGAGGCAGGGGATCATTGGATACCTTCTGGGAAGCTGCGTACCCCAAATGTTCCAGAAAGGCCATATGGAGCTGATACAAGGGAGATTATTCCATTTCTCTGCAACTTAAAATGGTAATGCCAGAAGTCACACTGCAAGTGGTAAAGGGTTAAGGAATTTGATGGGAAAGGTCAACATATTTGGGATCAATTAACTCTACCATGTCAACTTTGAATTGTATGTAACATTCATTTATGAGAAGATAATGTTTGATTAAAGCTTTCATTTAGTCCAAAAAATGATGGAAAATTTTGAAAAAATTAAATTAAAGTGCTTGCTGAGGAAAATAATTTAAAAGCATTGACCCACTTGAAATTAAATATCTTAGTACAAAAAAAGATAAAAAAATTCCAGGATGGAACAAAATTTATTATAAGCTTTCAGGTAGGCTGATTCTAGTTTTACACTCTTGCATGATGGTTTAACAGCTGAAGCTCAGAGAACCTCAGGTACTTCCTGGCCATGTAGCGATTTTCAACAAGGAAAGATTTAGAAAGCACAGTTGTTTATCTGTCAGCTGACAGATGATTAAGTCAGGGGCCTGAGGATGAAAGGAGAGAACACCTTCATTCCAGCTGTAGCCTGTGGTAAGGAGATATGGGGGGGGGGCTGTTAAATTGTTAAATGTCAGCTTGTTCTTCCCTGATGAATGTGGACCTGAAAGAGTAAGTGGCACTGATGCCTGTATATTTGATTGTAGTATGTGTAGTCATTGTCATTTCCTGGATGAAAGAAAGCCCATCTTATCCTTAGTCAGTTATATTTGTGTTTAGCTGAACACAATCTGCCTGGGAAATGGCCCAGTTCAAGAAAATTACAATTTCAGTGAGAAATTTACTGTAGACTATTCAGAACAGAGAAGGGGATTTCTAAGAAGTATTTAGTGTTTTTCTTTTCTTTTTTCCCTAGAAAGAGAAAGAAAGAAAAAGTGAGATGAGAAAGAAAGGGAATTGAGATGGGAGTAAGCTCAGGATATAAAGTAAAAATTTTTTCCTAATGGACTTCAGTAGGAGCTCTGGTAGCATAGTGCCTAAGGCACTTGACTGCTAACCAGAAGGCTGGTGGTTCAAACCCACCAGCCACTCCTCGGAAGGA
>NW_006921590.1:2535318-2538243 GCF_000298275.1 Orycteropus afer afer | reverse complement strand
CATAATGACCCCTCCTTGGGTTTCTGAGGCGGTATCACTACAGAAGTAGATTGCCCAGTCTTCCTTCTGAGGAGTGGCTTGTGGGTTTGAACTGCCAGCCTTCTGGTTAGTAGTCATGCTGTAGGCACTATACCACCAGAGCTCACTTGCTCTCACTTGCTCGCTCTCTCTGTATATGTAGTATTTATTTATTTATTTATTTAAATTTAAAGGCATTTTCATGTTTGAAAGTTGTAAGCTGTAAAAATAAACCCTGGAAGTAGATTGCCTGGGGTAATATTTAATTAAGCACTATACAGTAAATTAGCATAATTTGATGAGAATCAGCTTTAGTTCTCAGAAACTGCAGCAGGCAGAAGTTTTAATTTTCTAATATCTTTTAAAAGTTTACTGTTTCATCTCAAATGCAGTTAGAAAATAAAAACTAAACAAGGTACTACCATGAAGAAGACAATTTATTAGAAATGACATGCTAGTACTGAGAATGAGAAAAGTCTAAATGCAGGTACAGGTATTTGTAAAAATAATAGCCCTTTGTTAAACAAAATATATGGAAAATGAATTGAATCTGCCTGAAGCAGAGGAATTATCCAATATTGTTATTGTAGTACTACTTTGGGCTGTGACTTAACTAGAATTTCTTTCAAGGATGTATTTACTTTCTTTCCTTTCCTGCTTTCTTCCTCTCTGCCTTCCACTCTCCCTCCCTTTCTAAATAGGAAACCCAGTGTATATCACAGATAAAATAAAATGTTAAAGCAAAACAGACAACTAAACCTACATATGAAAACCTCTTTGGAATGCAGCTCTGTTTTAGTTGTTGTTTTGCCCCTGACTGTAATTCACCAAACACCTTTCTTCAGTCTTGTCAGTGTATGCCATTTGTTTTGTGTTTGAAGAACCATTTCTTTGTAATAGAAATAGATAAATAATAGATAGGGTACAATATTCTCACTGCAGAAAGAGAGCCTCCAGGAAGCCGTTTCACCTGAGAATTCTTAAAGGTAGAATGAAAGAACATTTAGAAAGTTTAAGTCACACCACAAGAGTGGTGATAGGATTGATGGGTTGTGAGTGAGTTTGTTTGTTTGTTTTTTGTAGTGTTTTCTCATCACCAGACATAATGCACTGAACATGGCTGGGCCTCATGAAATGTATGTGGAATGAAATTATGGACAGTGTGTTGCCTCATGTTATTTGTATGAGTGATTTGCATGAGTGAAAGTTAGAGAGCCACAGGTATCTTACCTGACTTGCAACAATAAATTTTAGAAGTAGAGACTTGTCTTTCTGACCAGCAAATTACATTATTGAAAACCTCTAAAACCAAACCCATTGCCATTGAGTCAATACCAACTTACAGAGACCCTATAAGGACAGAGTAGAACTGCTCTGTAGGATTTCCAAGGCTGTAAATCCTTACAGAAACAGACTGCCACATCTTTCTCCTGTTGAGTGTCTGATGGGTTCAAACTGCTGACATTTCTTTTGGCACCAAATGCTTTAACCATTGTACCACTAGGGCTTCTAATTGAAAACCTCATAAGGAGAAGATTAGTGGTGGAGAAACTTTAAATTAAATGGAGGTCAGACAACCCAGAAACCAACCCAGTTACAGAAGTATCCAAAGTAAAATAAGCTTACAAAACTATAAACAGGGAACCAGAGATGTCAATTGTTAAATGAGGACGACAAACTGAACAGAGGGAATAAATAGTGTAGTTACAGAACTTCTAAATGGTGAGGAAGTCAAGACAATTGTGAGACAGAATAGACTGTTTTAAACTTGGGAAGGAAATAATAAAGGGTAACTTAAAAGAAAAATAATAAACCTTCACATAAAAATTTTAAAAAAAGGACAAACACAAATATTTAGTAGATACTGAAACAATAGCACTGAAGGAGCTGATAGCACAATTCATAAACAAAATCTGCTCAGCACAGAAAAGTGTATGAAACAAAGAAATGATGAACATGCACAAAAACACATAACAAAATGACTTCAATAAATTTTTACTTGTCAATAATTACATTGAATGGCAATGGATTAAATGCACTACTCAATACATGAGGACTTTCAGACTGGATAAGAAAATATGACCTGTCACTATGCTGTGTATGAGAGACTCACCTTGGACACAAAGACAAAAATAGACTAAAAATCAAAGGTTGGGAAAAGATAGACCAGGCAAATGGCAACCAAAAAGAGAGTACAATGGATAATATTATTTTCTGATAAAATAGAGTTTAAGACAAAATTGACCGTAAAGGACAAGGAAGGATATTATATAATGATTAAAAGATCACTTGAACAAGAGGAAATAACCATAATAAATATGTATGTACCCAATGAAAGAACCCCAGAATACATAAAGCAGACTTTAACAGAATTTAAAAGACAAATAGATTACCCCATAGTCATAGTAGAAGATTTTAATACCCCACTTTCAATAAGAGAACAACTGAAAGAAACTCAACAAAGAAGTAGAAAAACTAAACAACACGCTCAACCAACTTGACCTCATAGATCTCTTCACATGACTTACCCAATAAGAGCAAAATATACTTTCTTTTCCAGCACACATGGAACATTCTCCAGGAATATCTGTTAGGCCACAAAGCAATCCTCAATAAATTTAAAAACATTGAGATACTGTAAAGCATCTTCTCAGATCACAAAAACCAAACCAAACTCATTGCTGTTGAGTCGATTCGACTTATAGTGACCCCTCCCTGTATTTCCAAGGCAGTATCTCTATGGAAGTAGATTGCTCAATCTTCCTTCCACAGAGTGGCTGGTGGGTTTCACCCACCACCCTTCTGATTAGTAGTCAAATGCCTTAGGCACTATGCCACCAGAGCTCCCTCTCAGATTACAGTGCTATGAAATTAGAAATCAACACTAGGAAGACCAGTGGAAAAAAA
>NW_006921590.1:2533664-2534253 GCF_000298275.1 Orycteropus afer afer | reverse complement strand
GCAGAATAGGCAGAAAGACTGCACAGACCCTCTTCAACAAAGAAAAGGGGAACCAATTAACACAGACACAGAAGATAATCCTGTACCCCTGAGCCGTAAAGGGAAGGATTTAGAAGTGGACTAAACCCCAACTAGCAGAAGAATTTGCATAAAAATACCAAAAAAGGAGACGTATGGAGCTGGGGTCTGACAGTGATCTTGAGCGATCTTGACAGCACAGACAGCTTGGAGATTGCTGAGTGGTGGTAGAACCTAAGAATTAACCTAAAAATTAACCTCCCTGCTAGCCAGGGACTGCATGGAGGAACGCTCTGGTGGCTGGGGAATAAAAGGCGAAGCAGCAGCAAAGAGGAAGTCCTGCTGAGCTGTGGACATTTGACTGTCGGGAGGGTACAGCAATTTTGAATGTTTACAATCAGCTTGACCATTTTGGATATTTAAAGAGACGGTGCTCTCCCAGATTCCAAAGGCTTAAGAATAAGTTCTGCTTGCCAATGACCCCAAGGACACTCTGGACCTGGACGACTGAAAAGGTGCAACATTCCCCTTGTTACTCTTATACCCCACACCTGCTTGGTGAATGGAGGTG
>NW_006921590.1:2532635-2533564 GCF_000298275.1 Orycteropus afer afer | reverse complement strand
AAAAAAAAAACAGCAAGAAAAGCCTACAGTCACCAGAAGGAAAACAATAATAAGGATATGAGGAGAGAGAAACAAAAAAGAGAAGGACAATAGAAAAAATTAACAAGAATAGATGGTTCTTTGAAAAGATTAATAAAATCAACAAACCACTGGCAAACTTAACAAAGAAAAAAGAAGACACAACTAACATGAATAAGAAACGAAAGGAGTGGCATCACAACAGAAATAAAAAGAATATGAGGATACTATGAAGAACTGTGCTCCAACAAATTTGAAAACCTAGACTCAATGGATAGATTTCTATAAACACATTATGTACCTAAATTAACACAGACTGAGGTAGAAAATTTGAACCCATAACAAAAGAAGAAATTGAACAAGTCATAAAAATGACCATCAAAAAAAAAATTCTACCCAACATTCAGAAAAGAGAAGACATCAATTCTACTCAAACTATTCCAGAATATAGAAAAGGCTGGAATGTTTCCAAATTCGTATTATGAAAGAAGCATAACCTTGATACCAATGACAGGTAAAGAAACCACTAAAAAGAACTTCAGACCAATATCCCTCATGAATGTAGACAGAGAAATCCTCAACAAAACGTAGCCAATAGACTCCAACAACCTATCGAAAAAATGATACATTATGAACGAGTAGGAGTCATACTAGGTGTGCAAGGATAGTTCAACATTAGAGAAACAATCAATGTAATCCATCACAAAAATAAAGGAAAAGAACCACATGATCATATCAATAAAAGCAGAAAAGGTATTTGATAAAATCTAACACTCATTCCTGACAAAAACTCTCAGAAGAGTTGGAATAGGAGGTTCCGGTAAGATGGCAGAATAGGCAGAAAGACTGCACAGACCCTCTTCAACAAAGAAAAGGGGAACCAATTAACACAGACACAGAAGATAATCCTG
>NW_006921590.1:2523041-2525742 GCF_000298275.1 Orycteropus afer afer | reverse complement strand
GATGGTGCCTGGCTACCACTGTCAACCACTTGGAAGGGGATCTATGTAGGAGATCCTGGATAGAGAGGGAGAACAATGTGGAACAAAACTCAAAATCATTTGGAGAAAAAAAAAAGGGGCGGGGACCAGTTTTCCTGGTCTGATAGAGCCTAGTCAACCACTGAGACTATGGCCTCTAGCTGCCTTTCAGGTCTGGAATTGAACCCACACCTGTGGTTTCCAGCGAAACAGAAGATAGGCGTATGAGTTGAACATTTACCTGAGGTAGATACACTCCTTGGAGGGGACAATAATGGGAGAAAGACAGGCTGCTTATGCACAGGGAGACAGCTCAGGGGCCAGGAATGCATGGAGGGATGGACACAGGTAAGAAGTAGCTATCGGGAGGAAGTGGAAGGGGAGCTGTTGTATTGTGGTAAATTGTGGTTCCTGTCATGAGACAAAGTGTATGTGAACTGCTATATGGAAAGTGATTTTGCTCTGTAAATTTTCACCCAAATCACAATTGTATATATATAAAAAAAGAAAAGTTCGAATAGAAGTGAAATTCATCAGCATAATCAAGGGCATATATGCAAAACCAACAGCCAACATTATCCTCAATGGAGAGAGACTGAAACCATTCCCCTTGTAACCAGGTACCAGACAAGAATGCCCTCAGTCATGACTTCTAGTGAGCATTGTGTTGGAAGCCCTAGACAGGGCAGTAAGGCAGAAAAAGGGATGAAAAAGGCATCTAAATTGGTAAGGAAAAAGTAAAACTATCCCTATTTACAGATGATATGATCCTATATGGAAAACCCAAGAGACTCAGCAAGAAAATTACCAGAGCTAATTGAAAGGTTTATCATAGTGGCAGGGTACAAAATCAACATATAAAAATCAGTTGCATTCCTCTGTACAAGCAAAGAGATCTCTGAATTCAGGAATGTAATGAGGAAATAAGGAAATCAATGCCATTTACCCTAGCTACCAAAATGATATAAAATACTTGGGAATAAAACTTACCAGGAGCACAAATACAAAAAAAAAAAAAATACAAAACACTATTTCAAGATATTATAAGTGATATACATAAATGGCAAAACATTCCATTCTCATGGATAGGAAGATTGAACATTGTGAAAATGTCAGTACTACCTAAAGTAATTTTTATATTCAATGCAAACATGATCTAGATTCCAACAACATTTTTTGAAGAAATGGAAAAAACAAGCCCTAATTTTATTTTTAGGAGATCTGGTGGCATAGTGCTTAAGGCATTTGATTGCTAACCAGAATGGTGATGGTTCAAACCACCAGCCACTCCTTGGAAGGAAGACTGGGTAATCTCCTTCCATAGAGATACCACCTTGGAAACCCAAGGGGAGGGGTCACTATGAGTCAGGATAAACTTCATGGCAGTGAGTTAGTTAGTTTAGTTAATTTTATTATTATTTTTTTTAATTTTAAGCTATTTAATTCATTATCCTCAGAATATATTGTACAGTAATTACTAGAATGTGTAATAGATCTTCAAATCACTTTAATGGGAGACTTTCATTAATTTTAAAGTTGAGACTAAGGAAAATGATCATATAATGTGGGATGGTTTATATTTTGGCTGTGTAGACAGAAGAATATTAAGAAAACAAAGAATATTTGGTAAAATTTTATATTTGGTAAAGATTTAAATATAACTAAGGAGTGATCTAACAGTTTCTGATGTTACATTACATATTAGTGATCCAAAATGACTAAGTTCAATCTAATAGAATACCAAATATTCCATGACTATTGAATAATTTTTGTTTTGTTTTATTGTGATATGAGTGAAAGTTTACATAGCAAATTTATTTTCCATTCAACAATTCATACATGTTTTGTTTTGTGATATTCATTGCAATCCCTACAATGTAACAGCACTTTTCCCATTTCCTCCTTGTATTTAACATTTCCCTTCTTCTTTCTTTCTATCCATTCCTGACTTCTTATCTTTATCTCTGGAGAAATGTTACCCTTTTGATCTCAGTGACTGATTGTTCTAATGAGTGCATACCTTCACAGTATGAATTTCTACCTTATAAGCCTGTCTATCATTTAGTTGAAAGTTGAGCCATCGTATGAGTTCAGTTCCTGGCTTGCAGGGTGTCTAAGGGCCATAGTCTTGGGGTTTCCACCAGTCTTCATCAGAACAGTAAACCTGGTCTTTTTTTTATTTTTATTTTTCCCCATATTTTCCACTGCTCTGTCCAGGACTTGAACACCTTTCAGAGTGGCTGGCAATGGTAGATGAGTACTATCTAGTTCTTCCAGTCTCAGGGCCATAGTGGTAGGGTTCATGTGCTCCTTTAATCATTTGGATTAATTGTTTCCTTGCATCTTTGACTTTCCTTACTGTTTTTTGCTTTGGATGAAGACAGTCCAGTAGCTGTACCTTAGATAGCCACTCACAAGCTTTTAAGACACAAGTCACTACTCACCAAAGTAGGATGTAGAACATTGTCTTTATGGACTGTGCTATGCTAATTGATCTTAGTGTTCCATGAAACCATGATCTTAAGCCCCATACCCAGATACTCAGTCCTTCAAGTGTTTAGTTATGACTAAGGAGTTTTTACAACTTTGCCACCTGTACCAAAAACCAAATTCACTGCTTTTGAGTCGATTTCAACCCATAGCAACTCCTCCTTGGACTTCTGATGCAGTATGACTACGGAAG
>NW_006921590.1:2520929-2522711 GCF_000298275.1 Orycteropus afer afer | reverse complement strand
TTCTGAGGAGTGGCTGGTGGGTTTGAACTCCAGCCTTCTGGTTAGCAGTCAAGTGCCTTAGCCACTATGCTACCAGAGCTCCCATGCTCTACTATATTCATGGATATATTTCTACTACATATAAATACTTACATACAGATATCCTCTGTCAAACATAAATATATTTGTGTATGTAGTCCCATTCTCTCCCCTACTTCTATTCAGCTTCAGTGGCTATCTATGTATCCACTCAGATTACTATCATTACTGTTATCACAGGATTGTGGATATAATAGTATTCACCTTTGTTTTCTTTTTCCTCTTTTTTATTGTTCTTTGGGTGCAAATTTACAAAGCAAACTTGTTTTATATTCAACAATTCATGCACATCTGATTTGATGACCCTGAGTACTGTACCCATCCATAAGAAGAACTTTCCTCCCCTCTCTTCCCTCTGACCACTCCTTCCCTGTGCCCTTCTTATATATGCATTCCTGTCTGTCCAACTTTTCCTCTATGTGAGTGCTACCCTTCTGATTTTTCATGGCTGATTGATCTAAAGTGTGCATCTCCCTAGAGTATATAGGTGCATCGACCTGAGGTAGGTGATCTGTATATAAGTCTTTCTACTATTGAGCTGAGAGTCAATCCATGGAAGTGAGTCCATTTCTAGGTCCAAAGGGTAACCTGGGGCCATAGTTTCAGGGGTTCCACCAGTATCTTTCTGACTAGTAATTCTGGTAATTTTTGTGTATTTGAATTCTGTGCCACATTTTTCCCTTCCTCCTTATTCAGGATTTCCAGATCTGATCTCTTTATGAATGGTTGGCATTGGTTGCTGGGCACCATCTAGTTCTTCTGGTCTCTGGGTCATGAAGGCTGAGGTCATTTTGGTCCATTTTATCTTTGGACTAATTGTTTCCAGATGACTTTGATTTTCTTCATTCTTCTTTGCTGCAGATGAGAGGAGACCAATAATTGCATCTTAGGTGACCACTTGAAAGCTTTTAAGACCCCAGTTGCTACTCAGCAGAGTAGGTTGTAGAACAAAATTATGAACTATGTGTGCCAATTGAGCATGATGTCCCCTGAGACTATTGTCCTGAGCCTTCCAGCCCAGTGATCCTCTCATACAAGATGTTTGGTTGTCTCTGAGCAGTTACTCCAAGCCTGTCTTCTGTTGCTTCTATAATATATGTGGCTAATTTTGTAGTACAGGTGCATATGTAAGATTATCTTCAGCCAAATCTATCCTTGTTCTAGAGTACATTCCTTTTTGCCTACCCTCAGCTGCTCTTCTCACCTATCTATGCATTAATCCATAACCTGATATTTGGTGCTAGTGATACTGCAGTGTTATACATGTAATAGTATTTTCCTCTGTTGTTTATATCTTTTGTGTACATTTCATTGTCTTTCCTTTCCCCAATGTCACTGTACTGGTCACAGACTCTTTTCATACCATTCCTCTCCTCACCCAAATCAACATGTGACCCCCAAATAGTCCAAAATATTCCTTCCCCCTTCCTTTTATCCCTGGTAACCAACAAAGTAAGTTTCCTTTCCTGAATAAACCCTTCCTTGACTTTTTACAATAGTCAAATACAATCACTAATTTTATACAGAAAAGAAAGAGACCTTGGATAAGCAAAGCACTACTGAAAAAGGGGAACCAAGTAGGACATCTCACACTCCCAAATCTCAAAACCTACTATACAGCCACAGTTGTCAAAATAGCCTGGTATTGGTACAACTGATACATAGACCAATGGAACAGAATTGAGAAATCAGAAATACATCCAT
>NW_006921590.1:2501852-2520559 GCF_000298275.1 Orycteropus afer afer | reverse complement strand
TTGAACCGCCAGCCTTCTGGTTAGCAGTCAAGTGCTTTAGCCATTATGCTACCAGAGCTCCTAGGGGCAAGCTTAGCAGCCCTAATTTATGGCATAAATAGACTATCAAGCATAACCCCACATATATAAACAGCAGAAGATAAACTAGATAACTGGAACCTTCTAAAAATTAATTTCTTACATGCATCAAAAGATTTCTCCAAAGGAATAAAAGGAGAACCTATAGAATGGGAAAAAAATATTCAGCGATGACATATAAGACAAAGGACTTTTCTCTAAAATTCATAGAAAACTCAAGCATTTCAATAGAAAAGACAAACAATCCAATTAAAAATGGGCATAAGATCTGAGCAGATGCTTCACCGCACAAGATATTCAGGCAGCCAACAAACACATGAAGACATGTTCACAATCATTAGCTATGAGAGAGATGCAAATCAGAACAACCATGAGATACCATCTCACCTTAGCATTAATAGCAAAGTTCACCAAGACAGAAAATAACAAATGCTGGTGAGGATGTGGAGAGATTGGGATTTTCATTTCACTGCTGGTGTGTTGGTAAAATGATACTACTACTGTGGAAATCAGTATGGTGATTTTGAAAAGTTGAAATAGAAATACCATTTGATCTAACAATCTCATCACTAAGTATGTTTCCTAAGGAAGTGAGAGGCAGGACATGAACAAATATATGCACACCATGTTCATTGTAGCACTATTCATGAGAGCAAAGAGATGGAAACAACCTAAGTGTACATCAGCTGAGGAATCGATTAACTGTGGTACATACACACAATGAAATACTATGAAGCCCTAAAGAATAACATAGAATTGACAAAATACCACATAATGTGGATAAACTTGGAGGACATTAACCTGAGTGAAACAAGTCCATCACAGAAGGACAAGTAAAAAGTCAAGGAAAGTTTATACATGTTAGGAAACTTTTTTTGTTGGTTACCAGGGAGAAGGGAGGGGATGGAAAATTCCTATATAAGTTGTGTGTATGTGGGATACACACACACATACACATACACACAAAGAGCTCTGGTAGCATAGTGCTTAAGGCATTTGACTGCTAACCAGAAGGGTAGTGATTCAAACCCACCAGCCACTCCTCAGAAGGAAGGTTGGACAATCTACTTCCATAGTGATAATGTCTCAGAAACCCAAGGAGTGGTCGCTGTGAGTTGGGTCCAACTCCACAGCACATAACAACAACAACAACACACACACACACACACACATATTTATAATTAAAGATTATTAGTGGTTACCTAGGGTAGGGTAGGAGGGAGAGGGAAAGATGAAACTTTTGTTTGTGGGTCACTGAGCATTGAGTTTATGCTAATGATGGTAGAATATTTTGGAAAATGATAGTAGTAATATTGGCACAACATGAAAAATGTAATCATCGTCCCTGAGCTGTAAGTGTGGAAGTTGTTATGTTGGTGAATTTTTCTTGTGGATGTTTTCACCACAATAAAAGTGGGGGGAAAATTGGATTTGGCCATAGAATGTAAAGAAAGTGCTGAGAAACATGGTCTGAAGATACATTGTTGGCCAGCTGTTGATCTATGGGGTGCTGGGACTAATGTAGGACAGAAGGAACCCTACCATCCCCCCTTCAGTAGAGCTCAGTAAGACTATATGATATCAAAATCTCTGGGCAGATTTCAGAATGCTACTGCTTTTTAGACTGACTTATGGAAAATGAGGTGGCTGTCTCAGTGCCACTAGCTACCCTGCACTTTATTTGGGCTCATGACCATTGGCTGAAAGAACCCAAACTTGACATTCTAAAAGAATAGGCAGGAAAAGAGTTAGAAAATCCTCTCTCCTCTTGCAGACTACAGTTACACATGTCACGTCAATCCTGAGACTCTGGAGGACTGTTTTTGCTTACAGGAGCCAGTTAGAGAGCAAAAGGCCAGCAAAATCCTGCCAGAGACTCTCTGTGCCCTGGACAATCTCCCACATAAACAACATGGGGACTCCTTTAAAAAAAAAACATGCTCTTGGTTTTTTGAGGGTAAGCGTGATCTTCCTACAAAACCACAACCTTTGCCTGGCCTTGAATTCCCCTTATGCAAAATTCAAGTATATGTGGTTTTACTTCTACATAACCTTTTCAGCAAACCCACAAGAATTTGCGTTCCAGGATAAGTGATTTGCCAATTATTTCAGTTGAGGATAATTAGAAAAAATAGAAACCAGGGTTTACGGAGGAAAAAGGAGGTGACTCAGAAGGCAGAATCATTGTAGAAATTATGGCAATGAAACTGTGCAATGAAGAAGAGAGGTTAAATCAGAGCCAATTTAAGGCTTTTAGGGTTGAATTGTTTCCCCAAATATGTGTGTCAGTTTTGCTGGACCATGATTCTCAGTGGTTTAGCATGTAATGATGTAGTATGGCAGTTATGTAAAGATGTACTCATCCCCCGTGGTGTGGCCTGATGTGATCAGCCCATCAGTTCTAAGGGGATAGAATGGGAAGCAAGACCCTTACTCAGGTCACAGCCCTGATCCAAGGTAAGGGGAGTTCCCTAGTGGGTAGCCTGTATCACTTTTTATCTTACAAAAGATAAAAGGAAAGAAAAGTGAGCAGAGAAAGAGAAACTTCATTACCACCACAAAAGAATAGTTGCGAGTAGATTTGTTGGATCTGGGGACTTTGTGTTGAGAACAGCCTAGACTCAGGGAAAGATTGATACCAAGACACATGGAAATCTCTAAGGGATGCCAGGCCCACAAATGTTGAAAGGAGACAGGGACCTTCCCAGAGCTGAGAAAGAGAGCATTCTCCTAGAGTTGGTCCCCCTGAATTTGGACATCTGGACTCCAAAACTGAGAGAATAAAATTCTGCTTGTTAAATCCATCTACTTGTGCTATTGCTGTTATGGCAGCACTAGAGAACTAAGGCAGAGGTTAAGAGTGACCTTCCTACAAAACCACAACTTTTCCTGGCCTTGGATTCCTCTTATGCAAAATTCAAGTATATGTGGTTTTACTTCTTCATAACCTCTTCACCATACCCACAGGAATTTATGTTCTGGGACAAGTGATTGGCCAATTACTCCAGGTGGGGAAAATTAGAAGCTAGGGAATGAAAGAAAAGGAGATAATTCAGAAGGCCAAGTCAGTGAAGAAATTATGACAATGAAACTTTGAAATGGAAAAGAGAGGAAAGATGAGATTAAATCTGGGCCAATTTAAGGTTTTTTAGGGCCCAATGCTTATGGGAAATACTATTTTAAATTTCTTACTCAATATGTAATTCAAAACACTTTATACCCTAAGACACAGTATATGGATGCCAAAATTAAACTTGTTTCTTCATAGTGTTTTTTGTTTGTTTGTTTTTAATTGTGGAAATCTGCAGAAATCCTTTAGGGCCAAATTCCTTCCATTTTTGGAATCTTTGGCCAGTCTCCTAAAATGCTTGCTGACTTTTGTATAAAGTAGCATGGAGTTAAGTGAAACCCAGTTCTTAGTGCTAAATGCTTCAGCCAATTAGGAGGTGGGAAGTAGTGGAATGTGCAATAGTTATTGATGTCTCTTCTTTGATGTAAATTTATATCATATACATCAGAGAACCTACATTATTCTGCAACTTGGAGGCTGAAGTGGGGACTAAAAATTGGGAGTTCAGAATGTTTGTGCTGGAAAAATTCTAATAAAAATTTCAAAAGCATTGCATATTTAGAAGAAGTCTTAAATATGGAGGCATAAAAAAAGTGTTCTCAGTATTGACACCAATGCTAAACACCTCTGTAAACATATGTGACATTCACCTGATTGCCTACTCAATGAATCCTAGTCATTATTCAAACTCTGAAATATGTCTGTGCTGATTGTTAAATAGTTGATGCCCTCAGTTCCGTCTACACCCTAGCCCTTCTTCAGGGATCCAGGAACTCCAGGCCTTTCCAGGACTCGGCAAGGAAAGGATTAAAACTTAGACCAGCTAAGGCCGCATCTATTCTGAATGGTCACTACCCCTCATTCACAGCCAATCTAACTGTAATCGTGACATTTGAGACTGCCTGGTAGGGAGATCCTGAAGTTTTCTTAGCAAGGAAGAGCTATAAAATGGGAATTAAGAGTATAAGTGGCTACTATAACTCATTCACAAGAAATAAATATAAATTTGAATCACAAATATAATGAGAAACAATTGTTTTGGAAATACCACCATTTAATTTTTTTTTAATTGTAATGAAAACATACACAATGTGACATTTGTCAACATAACCCCTTCACCATTTACAGATCAGGAATGTTGATGACATTTTTCATGTTGTGCCCCATTATTGCTATCTTTCCAAAATATTCCACCACCATTAGCATAAATTTCTCCCACAAACAAAAGCTTCCCTGTTTTCCTCCTACTACTCCTGGTAACCACTAATAGTCTTTGCCATTTATTTATTTACTTACTTACTTACAATCTATCTAGGAATTTTCCCTCTTCTCCTCTCCCATCCCTGGTAGCCAACAAAGAAAATTTCCTTCCATGTATAAACCTTTCCTTGACTTTTTATGATAGTGGATTAATACAATATCTGTTCTTCTATGAGTGACTTATTTCACTCAGCATAACGTCCTCCAAGTTCATCCATCCATGTTATGCAGTGTTTTGCAGATTCTACATTATTCTTTAGGGTTGTGTAGTATTCCATTGTGTGTATGTACCATAGTTTATCATTCCTCAGTTGACGGGCACTTAGGTTGTTTTCATCTCTTTGCTGTTATGAATAGTGCTGTGATGAACATGGTTTGCATATATCTGTCTGTGTCCTGTCTCTCACTTCCTCTGGATATATACCTGGTAATGGGATTGCTAAGGAACGCTGGTGCTGCAGTGCCTAAAGCATTTGACTGCTAAGTAGAAGGTTGGCAGTTCAAATCCACCAGTCACTCCGCAGAAGGAAGATGTGGGCAATCTACTTCTGTAAAGATGTAGCCCCTTGGAAACCCAATGGAGGTTGCTGTAATTTGGAATTGACTTGATGGCCGTGAGTTTGGTTTGGTATTGGTTTAATGGAATTGCTGGGTCAAATGGTATTTCTATTTCCAACTTTTTTTTTTTGTTTGTTTGTTTGTTTTTATTGTTTGGGTACAAATGTATAAAGCAATATTTCCAACTTTTTAAAGACTTGCCCTACAAATTTCCACAGTGGATTTATCATTTTACAGTCCCACTAGCAGTGTATGAGAGTCCCAATCTCTTCACATCCTTGCCGGCATTTGTTATTTTCTGTCTTGTTGAACTTTGCTAACAATGCTGGGGTGAGTTGTTATCTTGTGCTTGTTTTGATTTGCATCTCTCTAATGCCTAATGATCACGAAAATTTCTTCATTTGTTGGCTGACCACCTGAATGTCTTCTTTAGTGAAGTGTCCATTCAGGTGTTTTGCTCATTTTTTAATTAGATTGTTTATCTTTTTGATGGTGATATGTTGGAGTTTTCTATAAATTTTAGCAGTAAGTCCTTTGTCTTATCTGTCATTGCCAAATTTTTTTTCCCTTCCGTAGGTTCTCTTTTTGCTCTTTTGAAGAAGTCTTTTGATGCACTCTGTGGCCAAATCTTGACTAGCTGTTTAAGGATTCATTTTTGAGTCGTTAAGATGAAAAACTTCACAACAAATAGTGTTACAAAATTGTGACTGTAAAATGTATAGGATTGAATTAGAGTGGTATAGAGGTTAAAATGTTTCTGGGTGGTGTAAGCAGTCAGGTACCCAACTACTAGCCATAAAATTGACAGCTTGAACTCACCCTGAGGCACCTCAGAAGACAGGCCTGCCAATCTTCTCCCATAAGCTCACAGCTGTGAAAACCCTTTGGAGGTGTTCTAACCTTCATACATGGGATTGCCAGGAGTTAGAGTCTTCTTGAGGGCAGCTAATAACTTCAACAACAAAACAGAAGGACGAGTCCAGACTCTGTTGCCATGCTGCCTAGATTTCTGGCTTTACTACTTAACTAGTTGGGTGAACTTGATGATTTTTTTTTTCTTATAGACATTTCTATACCTGTATTTCTCCTTCTTAAAAAATGAAGATAATAACAGCCCCTTTATCACAGGGTTTTTTGAAATTTAAATTTGATAATTATTGGAAACTATTAAAAAAAAGACCCAGGCAGTAATGAAACTCAAGTATAGGGTGCTGTTGCTGCATTTGTCATGGTTGTTGATAATGCCAACCCCATTAGTATCATTTATTATTACTATTTTAATTTTCTTATTGGTCATATCTTAAAACACCTTAGTAGAAGCAGAGGCTAAGAGATGGTTTCTTGTGTGAGAATTTGTAGAGGAAATACCCAAAACCTGTAAGACAGTGACCGAAGTAGGAGGATAAAGGAGAAACAGGACAAAGATGTGGTTTCAGCTAAGGTTTAACCGCAGCCTGATCTTATGGGAATAGGAGCATAGGCTATGAAGTATGAATTGAACTGCACCAAAAGTAGTTCCACCTTGAAACAAGAAGATCCTACTTATGCACCCCTAAAACTGCTGTCATTGGTGGTGGCTGCCTCTGGGTGGCAGGAAGAGCAAAACTTACAGGAATTGCCAGGGAGATGGCCATGGAAAGGGGACCTAGGTAAATTAACCAGATACGGTAATTAATTTGGAACCAGCAACAAGATTCTTTAAATAAATGTCATTTAGAGAAAAGTGTCCCTATTGAAATGGTTGTGTCTGCTAAAGACTAGAGCATCAAAAGCAGCCAAGGAAAGCTGAAGGGAGAACCTTTTACACTCTGGTGCCTTCTTATTGGAGATCAAGGGCACCCAGTTTGGATTTTCATTAGTATTTGCAACTTCTTAAGGCTCATGAACAACTTTAGTGGGCTGGGGTTGGTGAATAACTTCTGAACCAGTGACAGTGGAGTGATTGATTTGCCTGTATTCCCCTGCTGCTTGTTGCTGATGCTCAGAAATCATGCACAGTGGGCTGCTGTAAGGTGTCTGCATAATGGTTCTTAGTGTTTCAACCTGTTACTTTGAGATCCAAGGCTGTTTTCTACTGCTTTGTTTGCTCCCTTTAGGAAGGAGAAAAATTGGTTAGATCAGAACTGGCTACAATTCTTAAAGTGATTGGAATATAATATAAAATTTTCCAGTCTCCTCCCTACCTACTGCTGTGACACCTCCTTTCCCTTCCAACTTTGCATGCCATTCATTGAAAGGGACCCTTTCATTTTGCACCATTCAGTGTTTATTACTTTTGTTATATTAGTTTCCTGTGTTGATTAGAATCAAAGTACATGCCATCTGCACTTTTGAGCAAGTTGAGGAAAGCCCTCCAGTTAGTGCTTGGATTGCCAATTAGTGTGTTGTATTTAAAAGACCGTTTAACTTTGGGTTCTTGTGTCAAGAATTAATGAAAGCTTTTGACCATACAGGCAACTTGTACTTATTCATGTGCGGCTTGTCCACTTTGCAGGCCTGCCCTTTGTAAATATTTAAATCCTGCACCAGTTCCCCTTCAGCACACACATTATGTCCCAACCACTGCTTCCCACTGCTGACTAGTGACTATTCAGAAAGTGCCACGTAATTTTAGCAGAAGCCCAAGCAAAATGTAATTAAGAAGGGAAATCAGATGAGATGGGATAAACAGTGTTTTCCTATCTTCCTAAACAAATAAAAAGTTATTTTTTTTAATATCTTATATTTTGGAATATCCATGCCATTCTTTCTTCCTTTCTTTGGTATGGATTTATAATAGTTGGTTGTAAATGTTCTGCTGAACTTTGGTTAGCTTATGATTTATACAAAACCATTAGAGAAACCAAGATTTTTTTTAAGCATTCCATTTGAGAGCTTTTGTGTTAGGGTGTATATGTGTCTATGTTTACATGAACTTTCAATGCTATAATAATTTTAGATTTATATGAAAGTTGCAGAAATAATACAGAGGGTCCACATACCCTCATACCTAGTTTCTCCTATTATTATTTTTTTCCACTAGTATCATACATTTGTCACAGTTAATGAACCAATATTGATAGACTTTTCTTAGCTAAAGGTCATACTACATTTGCATTTCCTTAGTTTTCACCTAATGTCCTTTTCTTATCCAAGAATATCATCCAGGATACCATATTACATTTGGTAATCATGTCTTTTTAGATTATTCTAGATTCTGGTAGCGTTTTAGACTTTCCTTCATTTCTGATAACCTTGACAATTTTGAGGAAATACTAGTCAGGTATTTTGTAGGTTGAACTTCAGTTGGGGGTTTGTTTGATATTTTATTTATACTTAGAGGAATGTATAGGTTTTGGGGAGGAAGACCACAGAAGAAGAGTATATTCTCATCACATATCAAATCTATATGCTATCAAAGCAAAAAAACAAACTCACTGCCATCAAGGTTAATACGACTCATATTGATTCCTCTTTGGGTTTCTGAGGCAGCATCTCTAAGGAAATAGATTGCCTAGTCTTCCTTCCAAGGAGTGGCTGGTGGGTTTGAACTGCCAGACTTCTGATTAGCAGTCAAATGCCTTGGGCACTATGCCACCAGAGTTATCAGTCTATCTCTTTCCTGATGATGTTAAGCTTGATTATATGGCTGAGGCACAGGTTTCTGTACTGCAAAATTTCTCTTCCCCCTATTCTTTCCATACTATATTCTTTAGAAGGAATTGACTGTATACAGCCCACATTTAAGGGATGGGGAGTTATGTTCCATTTCCTTGAGGAGAAATTATTCATAGAATTGATTCTTTTCTATAGGAGGTTAGATATTCTCCCTTCCATTTATCTATTGTAAGTCATTTATTTACATATTTATATAGACTCATGGATATTATTTTATATTATATATTGGACTATAACCTAGTAGTAAACCCATTACCATCGAGCCATTTCCAACTCACAGTGACCCTGTAGGACAGAGTAGAACTGCTCAGTAGGGTTTCTAAGGCTGTAAATTTTCATGGAAGTAGACTGCCTCATCTTTCTCCCATGTAGCGGCTGGTTGGTTCAAACCACTGACCTTTTGCTTAGCAGTTGAATGCCTTAACCACTGTGCTACCAGAGTTCCTTAACCCAGTAGTACTTTATTTTATTGCTTAAATTGTTCTAGCTTTGGCCATTGAGAGCTTTGTCAGTTGGCTTTTGTGTCCCTTTGTTTGGATTTTTTTTAGTACATTCTAGCATTATAGGGTATCATGGGCTCACCTTGAACTAGCTATTTTTCCAGGGAGCACTGGTCTCTTGTATTGGAGAATGCTGTTAAAATCTAAGATTTTGGTACTAGGTGTTTTTGGTGCTACTGGAATATCCTTGCTCTTTAGGCCTTCTCAGTGGACAGAGGTTGTGGGGTATGTGTGTGTGTGTGTGTGTGTGTGTGTGAGTGATATACAGTCTATCATGGGGATGGTGTAGAATGGGGCAATGTTTTTTTGTGGGTTGTCATGATTTGGGGAATGACTTAGCAGCAGCTAACAACTTGTGTGTTTATTTACTGTATCTATAACACATAGATAAGTGAATACATATACACTTATATGTAAGGTTTTAAATTTATGTACTTATATCTATGCATTTGTACTAAGGCATTTGGCAGCTAGCCAGAAGGCTGGTGGTTCAAACCCACCAGCCACTCCTCAGAAGGAAAATAATGCAATTTATTTCTGTAATGATACTGCCTTTGAAACCCAAGGAGGAGTCTCTATGAGTTGGATCCGACTTGATGGCAGTGAGTTGGATTGAGTATAATTATTTCTGTATTTATCAACATGTATCTATTGTAACCTAAACATGATTTCATACTGTTTTCTCCAACCCTAATCCACTACCACATGGTTCATTCTAACCTTTCCCCTTTGCTCATCTGTACCCTTTCACTCCAACAGTGAAAACCCTCGTCCCCACCAGCTGCCTTCCATTTATATGTATAGAGTTTTCAGTATTGGTTACCCATGCCCCCATGAGAAACAACATCATCAACTAGAGTACTGTGCATATATGTACACTTATCACTCATTTCCACAGTTACTTAGGCCAGCACCAGTTTTTCCCCACCCCTTCAAGGGAGTCATGCTATACCTTTGAAATATTGTTAGATTCTTTTACCACATTATGTACTCACTCCATCATGGAAATCCAAATTTTTCCTATTAGGTTTAACTTTCTAGATTCTTGTGAAGAGCTCAAGCAGCTCTGAGAGCTATGTAGTATTATCACCATGAAACTGAGTACAGCAATTGTTCAGAGAAAAGAAAGAGGCATAATTTGGAAAAATATTAAGAAAAGAACACTTGACTGATACCAAACAAAAACAAAAGCCAAAACAAAACAAAAGAAAAAAATGTGTTAAGTCCTACCCCTCCCTCTTAGTTTTATCCTTTGGCAAGTTACTTAAGTTCTCTTGGCCTCAGGTTTTATAACTTAATACTGTCATGAGAATTGAATCAGAAAATAAATGTAGAAGTGTAAATGCTGTTATATATGTTAAAATAGAATTAAGAAATGAAAACATATAAATTGAAAAAATTCTGGCAAAGAGGGGTTATGTCAAGGATGTGAAATTATTGTTTCCACAGAACTGGCTTATGGTAGTTTTCCAAAGTTTATATAAAAGAATTGTGAATTTTGTTAATTCTAGTAGCCGATGTGTTTTGTTTTTCCTAGTGGATGCACATGCACACATATGTGACTGTGACTCTGTGTGTGTGTGTGTGTGTGTGTGTAAATATATTTTTCTTTATGTTTCTGGGGGAACCAAAGAGATCACTGGAGGATCTTGGTCTTGTTAGATCTGTTGTTGACCCAATAAACATTTAGGAATACACCAAGAGTTAGGGTGTAAAAATTGAATTATTGCATAAAGCCAATTGGTTAATCAATTTCTACTCTTACATCTCTATAACTAACTTCCATTTACCACTCCAAGACAACTTTTATCTTATATACCATCCCCCTGGGGTGTTAATTTTCTTGACCACAATGTAACTAAAATAACATGAAACACAATCAGAGGACCTTGATATACATGTGGGGCCCTGCCACTTATTGAATTAGAAGAATGGGTGAACTTGAAAAAATATGTTTACTTATATAGGTGTAAGGAGCTCTGGTGGTGTAGTGGTTAAGGCATTTGGTTGCTAACCAGAAGGTCGGTGGTTTGAACCCACAAGCTGCTCCTCAGAAGAGAGGTGTAGCAGTCTGCATTCATGAAGATTTACGGCCTTGGAAGTCTATTGAGGGTCACTGTGAGGTAGAATTTGCTGGATAGCAGTGAGTTGGTTTTTTTTTTTTTTTTTTTTAGTTCATAGGTGTAAGCTGGCCCTAACACTTGGATGAGCAACAGCAAAGACAAGGGAGGTAGGAAGAAACACTCCTCGTAGTCATACATATCATGTAGTACACAGTTCCAGGGATGCCATTCTTATATATTACAATGTGAATGGGACTCACAGATCAAGGCAACATGGTGTCTGGGAGAAGGGGCCTGTTTTGTTATTGTTGGGGGAGACAAAGCAAGTTATAAAAACATAAGACAAAGACACATTCACTCTATGCTTCCTGTGGTTTGGCTCTTCATGATTCTTTAGTGTATGTCATACCACTTCATCTGACATCTTCTTTTCTCTTTTTTTTTTTAAACATTATCTTAATAAAGGCCATGTGAATATTTATAAAGAGGTGCTACTTTGGGCCTCTGTGCTACTTTCCCCAACCCAAGTGTACTTCTAACTTATTATCTAAACCTGAATCTCCTTATCTGCAAAATAAACAGGAGAAGATAAAAACAGGTTTGTTGTTGTTATTTGCCTTGAGTCGGCCCGACTCATAGCGACCCCTCCTTGGGTTTCTGAGGCAGTATCACTACGGAAGTAGGATTGCCCAACCTTCCTTCCAAGGAGTGGCTGGTGGGTTTGAACCGCCAGCCTTCTGGTTAGCAGTCAAGTGCCTTAGGCACTATGCTACCAGAGCTCCTAAAAACAGGGTAATATATGTAAAATATTCTATGAAGCACACCTCTGTCTTCACTGATGACATGCACTCACCTCACTTCCCATTCAGTGTTGTCTTTTGGCTGAGGGCATTCCACGTTCTTCACAAGTACAAGAAGAAGGGCATAAATTCATCTTACCACTGTCCTTTCATGTAGTTGACTTCTCTACTTGCAGTGTTGTGTTATAAATACCTGTTGTACTTTGATAACTACATTGAAATGAAGGCAATGATTGTAGCTATTTATTTATATAGCTTTTTACTTTCTTACATCTCAGTTGAATCCATAAATAAAAATGTCTTCCCTTTCAAGCATTGAATTCTGAAAGCAATCATTTTTGAGAATACCTGAAAGAATATGCTATCTTTATGATTTATTTATTTATATTGTGATTTGGATGAAAATTTACAGAGCAAATGCGCTTCCCATACAGCAGTTCACATACACTTTGTCTCATGACATTGTCTGCAATTTACCACAATGCAACAGCTCCCCTCCCATTTCCTCCCGATAGTTACCTCTTCCCTGTGTCCATCCCTCCATGCACTCCTGCACCCTGAGCTGTCTCCCTGTGCATAAAAAGCCTTTCTTTCTCCCATGATTTTTCTCTCCAAGGAGTGTATCTACCTCAGGTAAATGTTCAACTCCTATGCCTGTCTTTTGTTTGGCTGGAAGCCACAGATGTGGGTTCAATTCCAGACCTGAAGGGCAGCTAGAGGCCATAGTCTCAGGGGTTCCACCAGGCTCTATTACAACGGCAAACCTGGTCCCCGTCCCCCCCCCACAATGATTTTGAATTTTGTCCCACATTGTTCTCCCTCTCTATCCAGGATCTCCTACATAGATCTCCCTCCGAGTGGTTGACAGTGATAGCCATCCACCATCTAATTCTTCTGGTCTCCTAGTCTTATAGGCTGTGGATCACATGGTGTACTAGTCCCTAGGATTAATTGTTTCCACGAATCTTTGGTTTTCTTAATTCTTCTTTGCTCTGGATGAGGAGAAACCCATCGTTCCATCTAGATGGCTGCTTATAAGCTTTTAAGATCCCTGTCACTACTCACCAAAGTAGGAGATAGAACAATGTTTTTGTGTAGTATGTTATGCCAATTGAGCTTGATGTCCCCTGTGACTATGGTCCCGAGCCCACAGGTCCAACTACTTGCTCCTTCTGTATAGCTGGCTATGACCAAGAAATGACTACAGATTTGTCCCTTGTCAGCTCTACTATACCCCTGGGAATTCAGATCATACAAATACACTTATAGGACCATTGTCTGTCAACCCTATATATGGTCTTGGGTACACTCCCCGCTTCATAGACATACCTAATATTCAGCCTGTCCACCCATCTATCCACCTGTATACCCATGTTTGCCTTCACTGACAATGTAGTACTGTATGTGCAAAAGGGTTCATCTTTGCTGCATGTACCTCCCATGTACCTCTCTCTATCTGCCTCTTTGTCAATGCCACCATGTTGATCACTCACATTTGGTACATTGCTCTTCTCTTCATCCAAATCAATACTTATCTCTACCTATCTAACAGTGTTCCTTCCCCGCCCCTCCCATACCTGGTAACCAACAAAGAAAATTTCCTTCCATAGATAGACCTTTCCTTGACTTTTACAGTAATGGACTAATGCAATATTTGTCCTACTGTGATTGACTTATTTCACTCAGCATAATGTCCTCCAAGTACATCCATGTTATGTGGTGTTTTGCAGATTCTAGGTTATTCTTTAGGGTTGCATGGTATTCCATTGTGTATATGTACCACAATTTGGTTATCTGTTCCTCAGTTGATGGACACATAGGTTGTTTCCATCTTTTGGCTATTGTAAATAGTGCTGTGATGAACATGGGTGTGCATATATCTGTTCTTGTCATGGCACTCACTTCTTTAGTATATATACCTAGTAATGGAATAGCTGGATCAAATGATATTTCTAATTCCAACTTTTTAAGGAATCACCATACTGCTTTTCACAGTGGTTGTACCATTTTACAGTCCCACCAGCAGTGTATGAGAGTCCCAATCTCTCCACATCCTCGCTAGCATTTGTTATGTTCTGTCTTGTTGAATATCTTTATGATTTATTTAAAGAAGATAAATGAGTTTTTCTTTAAAAAAAAAAAAAACTTTCAGCCTAATATCCAGAAGGAAGGAAAAATGTGTCAGTTGGGTCTCTATGCCAATACTGAAGAATTAGTTTTAGTACTCAAGGTCTATTTCAAACAAGTGGGTGGAGACAAATATTCCCTGTACTTTCACTGTGATTTATTTTATGGGTGAAGTTCTGTCTGTGCAGTGCAGCTTAATGTTAGGATTTGAATTGGATTGTCAACTTCAGTCAAGACAAGCAGTTCACACTGTGAAGTGTCACTTTGGCTTGAATTCTCCTGCTTGTGTTAAGATAGAAGGCATCTATGGAGACCTTCCTAGTAAAAGTAAAATTTAACACATTGTTTCAGCTGTTTTTCATCTCAGGCTTTCTGAAATGGATCATCTCAATTTCAGATATTGTCTCCAGTTCTTCCCATATGTAGATGATCAGATGATACATCTTTATTTATTGCTAATAAAATGTAGCTATCATATATATTGTGCAATCTTAATAGTTATGCATCTTCGGTTCACTTTCTGGGCTTCTCCCTTTAGCAAGAATTGTCATTTCCATAGCATTGACACAGCAGCTCCTTCAGGCAGCCATCACTGATGGAAAATAGCATGAGAGAGCTCAGAGTTTCCAAAATTGTGTTCTCTGGGATATTTTATTCCAAAATGTCAATGAGAATTTTATAGAGAATAGATAATGTGACCAGCTACATTTCAGAAATATTGGGTGGAACAAAAAGGTTTATTTTCTGCAAGAATCCCTAGATATGCATTTGCATATTGTGAATCTCTAATAGGAAACTCTAATTTAGTATTTCTGAAATTTTTATAATTTTTATGTATATAAAACTTTTTTTTTTCACTCAGAAAAATCTGTTCTTCTAGGAATACTATGCAACCATAAAGGATAGTGTGTCTCCTCATCCAGAGCAAAGAAGAATGAAGAAAACCAGAGACACATGGAAACAATTAGTCCAAGCAACTGGTACACCATGCGATCCTCAGCTTATACGACTATGAGAGCAGAAGAACTAGAGGATGCTCGGCTACCACTGCAAACCACTCACATGGAGATCTATGTTAGGAAATCCTGATAGAGTGGGAGATCAATGTGGAACAAAACTCAAAGTCATAAAAAAGGGGACCAGGTTTGCTGGTCTGATAGAGCCTGGTGGATCACCTGAGACTCTGGCCCCTAGCTGCCCTTCAGGTCTGGAATTGAGCTCATTCCCATGGCTTTCAGCAAAACAAAAGGCAAGCACATGAGCTGAATATTTACATTAGGTATATGCACTCCTTGGAGAGATCAGTCATGGGAGAATAAAAAAGCTATGCATGCACAGGGAGAAAGCTCAGGGGGCAGGAGTGCATGGGAGGGAAGGACATAAGGAAGTGTATATGAACTGTTGTATGGAAGATGAATTTGCTTTGTAAATTTTTACCCAAATCACAATAAAATTAAGAAGAAAAAAAGTTCTGTACTTTTAGTTTAGTTTTTTTTTTTTTTAATTGTTATTTGAGTGAAAGTTTACAAAGCAAATTCATCTTACATAAAAAGTTCTATACCTCTAGTTGGGAGCTCTGATAGCGTAGTACTTAAGGCATTTGCCTACTAATCAGAATGCTGGTGGTTTAAACCTACCAACCACTCTTCGGAAGGAAAGTTGAGCAATCTACTTCCGTAGTGATACCACCTTGGAAACCCAAGGAGGGGTTGCTATGAGTTGGATCCGACTCAACGGCAGTGAGTTTGGTTTTTGGTTTGGTAGTTCTAGATAACAATTGCTGCATAACAGACCATCCCCTGTTTAAAGCAGTTTTAAAAATGGTTTTTCTCATATGGGCTTGGCTGGTTTTGTTGCTCAGGGTTTCTTATGCAGTAGCAGTTAGAGGGCCGGGATGGCATTATCTCAAGCTCAACTAGCCCAACATCTATATGAACGGCAGTTGATGGTGGCTGTTCACTGAGAGCTTAGCTGTGGCTGTGAAGTAGAGCACTTACAAGTGTGTTTTCCATATGACACGGGCTTCTCTCTGGGATTCTGGGAGGAGCATTCTCAGAGGGAGCATTGAAAGAGTGAGCGTTCCCAGAGACACAAGCAGAAGTCATGAGGCTTCATATAATCCAGCCAGAGGTCCCATAACATCATTTCTACTGTTGTTTCCTGGGTGAGCAAAGCCCAAGACTACCCCTTATTCAAAAGGAAGAGAATGAGACATCACCTCTTGATGGAGAAGCATGAATGTACAGGGAAAGATTCAATGAAGATTCAGTGTTTGCAGATTATCCACTGGACTTCTTAACATCCTAACATCACTCGCGTTTGGTAGAAGACTTTGGATAGCAGAGAACCAAAGTTGGAGTGGTGGTATAGGAGTAGTCCACCTAGCAGTAAGATCTATTTTTGTCATTGACATTGTTTAGAATTGTTGGTATGTAGTGATTATAAAAAGCATAACTACTTTTAGATCCACCACTTGTCTGTCAGTCTGTCATAATGTGGTGACTTGCATGTTGCTGTTAAGCTGGTGGCTATTCCACCAGTATTTCAAATTACAGTAGGTTCATCCATGGTGGACAGGTTTCAGTGGAGCTTCCAGACTAAGACAGACTGAGAAGAAGGAAGGGGCCATCCACTTGTCAAAGGACTTGCCAATGAAAACCTTATGAATTGCAGTGAAACACTGTCTGATAACTTACTGGAAAACTTTATGAGTAGCCCTGAAACATTGTTTGATAGAGTGCCGGAAGATGAGGCCCTCAGGTTGGAAGGCACTCAAAATACGACTGGGGAAGAGCTGCGTCCTCAAAGTAGAGTTGACATTAAGGACGGAGTAAAGCTTTGAGGACTCCATGTGCTGATGTGGTATGACTCAAAATGGGAAAAAAAAAAACAAAAAAAAACAGCTGTAAATATCCACTTATTATCTGAACATGGAAGGCACAGAGTATGAATGTAGGAAAACCAGAAGTTGTCAAAAATGAAATGGAACACATAAAGATCCTAGTCATTAATGAGCTGAAATGCACCAGTTTTGGCCATTTTGAATCAGATAAGCATATGATTTCCTATGCCAAGAATGACAAAGAGGAATGGTGTGGCATTCATCATCAAGAAGAATGTTTAAAGATCTATCCTGAAGTATAGGGATATCAGTGATAGGATAATATTCATATTATGAATATTATAAGACCAGTTAATGCTACTATTTCAAACTTATGCACCAACCACCAAAGCCAAAGATGAGGAAATTGAAGATTTTTACCAACATCTGTAGTCTGAAATTGACCAAACATTAAATCAAGATGTATTGATTGGAATGCAAAAGTTGGAAAGGAAGAATCACTGGTAGTTGGAAAACATGGCCTTGGTGATAGAAGTGGCATCAGAGATTGCATGATAGAATTTTGCAAGACTCACTCATTGCAAATATCTTTTTTTTCAACAAGAAAACAGCAGCTATACATGTGGACCTCGCCAGATGGAATACATACGAATCAGATCGACTTAGTCTGTAGAGAGAAGCAATGAAGAAGCTCAATATCTTCAGCCAAAACTAGGCCAGGAGCTGACTGTGGAACAGACCATTAATTGCTCATATGCAATGTCGAGTTGAAGCTGAAGGCAATTAAAAACAAGTTCACAAGAGCCAAAATATGACCTGGAGTATATTCCACTTGAATTTACACACCATCGTTAGAAGAGACTTCACACATTGAACACCAATACCTGAAAACCAGACAAATTATGAGACAACATAAAGAACATCAAGCACAAAGAGAGCAAATGGTCAATGAAAAGACAGAAAGGGAAGAAAAGAGCAAAATGGATGTCAGAAGAGACTCAGAAACTTGATCTTGAACAGAGAGTAGTCAGAGCAAATGGAAGAATTGACAAGATAAAAGAGCTGAACAGAAGATTTCAAAGAGCAGTTCAAGAACACAAAGTCAATTATTATAATGAAAGGTACAAAGACCTGGAGTTAGAAAACCAAAATGGAAGAACACGCTCAGTATTTATTATGCTGAAAGAACTGAAGAGAAAATCCAAGCTTCAAGTTGCAATATTGCAAGATTCTATGGGCAAAGTATTGAATGGTGCAGGAAGTATCAAAAGAAGATGGAAGGAATACAGAGTTGCTGTTTAAAAAAGAATTGATCGATGTGTACCTATTTCAGGAGGTAGTATATGATCAAGAACCAATGATATGGAGGAAGAAGTCAAAACTGCACTGCACTGAAGGAATTGGTGAAAAACAAGGCTCCAGGAATTGACAGAACATCCATTGCAATATTTCAACAAATGGATCCCACACTGAAGGGACTTACTTATCTATGCCCAGAAATTTGGAAGACAGCTACCTGGCCAAATGACTGGAAGAGATCCATGTTTGTATCCATTTGAAAGAAAGGTGGTCCAACATAATGTGGACATTATTGAACAATATCATTAATATCACAGACAAGTAAAATTTTGCTGAAGATAATTCAAAAATGGTTGCAGCAGTATATTGACAGGGACCTTCCAGAAATGCAAACTGGAGTCAAAAGAGGACAGAATGAGGGCTATCATAGCTGTTGTCAGATAGATCTTGACT
>NW_006921590.1:2499562-2500988 GCF_000298275.1 Orycteropus afer afer | reverse complement strand
GGACCATTCCCTGGAGAAGGATGTCATGCTTGGTAGGGTGGAGGGTCAATGAAAAAAGAGAAGACCTTAACAAGATTGATTGACACAGAGGCTGCAATGATAGGCTAAATTATAGCAAGGATCTTGAGGCTGGTGAAGGACTGTGTAGTGTTTCATTCTGTTGCACACAGGGTCATTGTGAGTTGGAGCTGACTCAAGGGCACCTAACAATAGCAACAACAACTTTTAATAATTTTAGTATTGTTTTAAAATAATCTACAGACAGGATTGCCAGATGAAATACAGGACACTGTCAAGTTTGAAATAAATACTTCTAAAGATAATTTGTTTGTGCAAGTATTTCTCATATAGTCCATGGGGTATACTTATACAAAAAAAAAAAAAAAAAAAACCTGTTATTTATCTAAAATTCAAATTTAACTAGGTATCCTGTGTTTTCATTTGCTAACTCTGTCAACCTTATCTACAGGTTGTGTCTCCTATATTGCCAGGATTGTTGTATTCATTCTTATGTTTTCCCCTCCCCAACGTTGTTATACTCTTGAGTTTGGAAAAAAAAAAAAAAGTATGTAACTAAAAGAACTTAGGTTTTAAATCAAATAACTGTGATTTCACATTTGTCCAGAAGGCTGGTGGTTCATACCCACCAGCTACTCCTTGGAAGAAAGATTGTGCAATCTAACCTACTCTCGTAGTGATATCACCTCAGAAACCCAAGGAGGGATTGTTGTGAGTCGGATCCAGCTCAGTGACAGTGAGATTTTATATATACACACACACACATATACACACACACATACATACACATACATATCAGTTATTGCAGGTTATTTAAACAACCTGAGCCTCAGTTTTATCATCTTCTGATGCTAGTCATACCTGCAGGACTTCTAGGCACATAGTTGAGATAATGTGTGCATAGCACCTAGCACTATGGTTGTGGCAGGCCTAAAGCCAAATTTAGACCTGATTCCTTTTTCTCATAAAAGAACTGAAGCAAGCTAAGCACCTCTTAGCTTTATAGATGGCATTTGTTTGAAGAATGTCAACAGGGGGGAATGTAAGTGTTTTGTTGCTGTTGTCTGTATGCTTTAATTTGCAGCAGAATGAGAGAGTAAGTGAGATGTCACCTTCGAAGTTGCAAATTTGCATTCAGACCTTGATGGGACAGGTAATACATTTTAAAAAATGATGATGACTGCATTGTCTACACAGTGACCAACCCATGGATTGTAGTATGTAATTCCTCTGAGTTAACTGTTTAATAGTGTTTGTTTTTTCATGTTCTTTGCTTGTATGTCCACAGTTTTATGTAGATTGTAACCTAAAAACTGTTATAATGTAATCACCTATAAGAATAAATTCCATGATTGCTATCCTGATTAATCCTACTGAGAAAAATTTGGGGCAGGTTAAATCTGAGTTA
>NW_006921590.1:2485683-2490917 GCF_000298275.1 Orycteropus afer afer | reverse complement strand
TGTGCAATCCTTCTGCCTAGTCCGCCATCTTGCCCCGCCTCTCTGGTTAGCTCCATTTTTACAACTACAGAAAACAAGGCTCAAATGAGCCTGAGAGTTTGCCCACAGTCACAATGTAATAAAAGCAGGGATATCCTCCTCCTGGTGACACAGTGGTTAAGTGTTCCCCTGCTAAATGAGAGATCATTAGTTTAAACCCACCTTTGGTTCCACAGGAGAAAGACCTGACAGTCTGCTTCTGTAAACATACAGCCTTGGAAGTCCTATAGGTGCCGTTCTCCCCTATCCTGTAGGGTTGCTATGAATTGGAATCAACTTGAATGGCAAAGGATTTTTGTTTCTTGGGTTTTTCACCCATGCATTGCAACAATTCTCTATTAAGTCTTTCTGTTAGTGACTTCCTTGTCACTGCATCTAATAGGTATTTCACAGTGCTTGATAGTGACCTTACAATGGCATCCACAGTGTTCGCCATTCTCTCTTGTTTGAAAGACTGTGTTTCCCGGTCTCACCAATACTACACTGTCCTGGCATCCTCCTCCTTGTCTAGCTTTTCCTCTATCATTACTGGAAGATTGTTGTTGTTATGTGCTGTTGAGTTGGACCGACTCATAGCGATGCCTCCTTGGGTTTCCGAGGCAGTATCACTAGGGAAGTCAATTGCCCAACCTTCCTTCCAAGGAGTGGCTGGTGGGTTTGAACCGCCAGCCTTCTGGTTAGCAGTCAAGTTCCTTAGGCACTATGCTACCAGAGCTCCCACTGGAAGATTATCATCCTTAATTAGATAATTGTGTTCTAAAATTCCTCAAGGCTGGCCTCCAGTGCCATCTGTTTCCTGTGCTCTTTACCTCACATTCATGCACAGCTTCAAGTAGTACTTATGTTAGTTCTCCTGGTGTCACACACATTTCCATTGCACATATCAAGAGTTCTCTATTTCTATTGGTGTACTAATTTTTTCATAGCTTCACATCTGCTTGTACTCATCATGAGATCCTCTGGTATTGAAATTGAAATTGTCCCGCCAGTTTTGGATCTTCTATTTTTACTTTTATTTCATCCTTTTTTTTCCTCTTTGCATTTCAGTTTTGGAAGGTTCTATTGGCATGGCTTCAAGCTCTCTGATTTTTTCCTCAGCCATGTCCAATCTATTGATGAGCCTATCAAAGATATTGTTTACTTTTATTATAATATTTCTGATTACTAGCATTTCATTTTGATTCTTAAGAGTCTCTATCTCCCAGTTTATATTATTCATTTGGTCTTGCATTTTGGCTGTACTTTCTATTAGAGTCCTTAACATATTTTGAATTCCTTCTCTAATTTTAAAATATATGTCATATCTGGATTTGATTTTGATGCTTGTTTTGCTTATTCAGGCTGTTTTTTTCCTTGCATTTTAGCATGCTTTATAATTTTTATTGTTGAAAAACAGACATGTTGTGTTAGATAAGAGAGATTGAGGTAAATAATCCTATGTCAATCTGGTTGTGTCTAATGTTTACTATAGTTGTAGGGACCAACGTTTCAAGTTTTGCTAGTATGTTTGTTTTTTTTCCTCTTCATAACTTTGGGCTTCCCTAAGTACCCCTTTTCAGAGAGCAGTATCATCTATAATCCACACTTATTATATTGGAACCTTGTTAGTATAGGAGAATGACGGTCATATAATCTTTTTTATTAAATAGCAGTGTTATTAGAAGGTTGGGCAATCCTACTTCCGTAGTGATACTGCCTCAGAAACCCAAGGAGGGGTCGCTGTGAGTTGGGGCCGACTCGACGGCACATAACAACAACAACAACAAAGCAGTCTTATAATGCACTGGCATCTCTGGCAAGTGACATTTACAGGTGTTATGTCCGTGCTATAGCTTATTTCTCCCCCAGCCCCTGCGCCCTTCCCTGGTTGCAGTGTCTTCAATCTGTTTCTTAGAGGTTCTGACCCCTGTTGACTATGTTTTTCTCCCATAAGCTAAGAAAGGAAGGTCAATGAAGGCTGGAGTGGGAAGAATTGCTTTCATATTAAGTAGCATAAAGTTCTGTCATAGTCCCTTAAGGGTAGGCCTTTGTTAGGGAGGAGGCTCCAGATATAGTAATGATTACTCTTCTCCTCCACCTTCCAGAGCCATGAGAGGATTTTTCCTCTTAAAGTCTTAAGAGTCTGACAGGGTTCCTGGAGAAGCACATGAAAGTGTTGAGGACCTACTTAAGAATAAGGTAAATAAAACAAAAAAACTCACTGCCAGCGAGTCAATTCTGACTCATAGAGACCCTATTGGGTTTCCAAGGCTGTAAATCTTTGGCAGCAAGCTGTTTCATCTTTCTTCTACAGAGTGGCTGGTAGGTTAGAACCACAGACCTTTTGCATAGCTGGCAAATGTGTCAGCCACCATACTACCATTGTTCCTTAAGAATGTAAGTTAAGGAGTTTTTTTATTATCGTGCTGCTTCACACTTGGCCTCTAGCAACTTGTCAAAATTACCATTTAAGTATTTCTGTAATTTTTGAGACTCCAGTAACTTCAGCTACAGTCAAGCAGCTCTTGAGAGGATGTCTCTGCATACACCTATCTCTTCAGATTTCAGGGTGGTGACTTGTCCTATGACCTCAGTTGTGTAATGTGTTTTAAAAAAAATTAATCAATTTTCAGTTTGTTCATTTTTTTTTAAGTTGTAAGGACTGTAGACAGAATGATGATTTCTAAACTCTATATATCAAAGAGAATTACAGCCTCAGAAACTCAAAGGGGGTTGCTATGAGTCAGAATTGACTCGATGGCAGTATGTATGTTCGGTTCCAACTCATAGCAACCCCTACTTGGGTTTCCGAAGCAGTATATCTACGGAAATAGATTGCCCAACCTTCCTTCTGAGGAGTGGATGGTGGGTTTGAACCGCCAGCCTTCTGGTTAACAGTCAGATGCCTTAGGCACTACTCCACCAGAACTCCTGTAGTGTGTATGTACACATTGTGTATGTATACTGTATATTGTATACACACATTACATACATACACATACATAAGATTATATATACTTAGACACAGAGAGTCAGCAAAAAAGAGGAAGATGCTCAATGAGATGGAATGATACAGTTACTGAGACCGTGGGACATAGCAATGACTGTGAAGATCACTTAGGACTGAGTAGTATTTTGTTCTTCTGTACATAGGGTCACCATGAATTAGAACTAACTTGACTACACTTAACAACAACAGCAGCAGACACAAATGCATATCTATGTTTGTAGTTACTCATTGGTTTATTTTGTAAAGAGGCAAGTTGAGTTTTGGTGCAGTTCCCATGTGGGCTTTTTGTGCCATCTTAACCAGAAAACGTTAGTTTTATGTATGTTGTTCATTCAATCCTTACCACAACATAATGGGACAGATTTTACTATTTCTATTTTAAAGATGAAGAAACATAGGGTCAAATCCTTTATTCTAAGAAGTGAGGAACAATATTGATAGTTTTTAGGTGATCTGTGTCTGAAGTTGCTCTTGATTGCTTTCCTACAGATCTCCTCTGACTTGTCATATGGTCAGAGACTTAAGCTGCCTTAGTTGTATAAGCTTAGAGAAAGAGGCAGTTGATGGAAAGAAAACAAAAGGGCTTAATGGGGTCAGAGTGTTGCCTTTTAATTCTATAGAAATTAAAATGGCAATGGTGCTGCTACTTTTATTAGTCTTAAGTAATTTTTAATTAAGAGTTGATTCCATGCACAGCTGGTTGTATCATATAGGCATGCTCCATGCTTTGTTTTGGTTCTGCTTCCCAGGGAGAGTGAGGAGAGATTTCCTTGTTCAGCAGTATGGCTGCACTGAAGTAAAAGACATCTTGGTTTCACTTCTGTGGTTAAATTACATGTACAGCAACCTTACTGAGAGATCATTTTGCTGTCACTTGTTAAAAAGCAAAGCACAAGTTAAGTATGTGAACCTTGTTTGACATTTATAGGGAACCTGGGCAATTCTGGGAAACATACCAGAGAGTAAAGACACCTAGATAAAAGGTAGCTAACTGATGGTTTAGCCAAAATATGATACCTGGTAGTTTATGGCAGTTTTCTCTAACAGGAGGAAATACTGAATTTATTTCAAAAGAGCCTCAAGAGTCTTTCACATGCCCAAAGCATTGCCACTTTTTGCAAAGCACACACTGGAAGACAAAATGTTTCAGATCATAAAAGATGGACTTGGTGTGTGTGTGTGTGTGTGTGTGTGTATGTGCATGCTGAAGGGAGGAAGGTTTAGTTTTATGTGCTGGTAATGCATAGAGATAGATTGGTAAGACTGCATTTTATTACTTTGTAGAGGTTGCAAAATCATTTCCAGTGCAGAATTTTTTAATGAAAAATAAGTATTTTAAAGAAATGTATTTGATATCAATAAGCAATTTAATATTAATTTGATCTATAATTTTAAACAAATATGCCAATAAATACTCATAGCCCATTCTCTTTGAACAACTTCTTTCATCTTCTTTCCAATTTAAGTTATAGAAGGAAAAGCAAAATTACCTATTTTAAAATTCTCTCAGGAATTTTAACTACAAAGTCAGAAAAATCTTGTTTGCTGCTTCAGTGTGCTATACTAGCATGATGTGTGAGAAAAATATGTGCTCTTTCAGTTTTATATGAGTAAATCAGTATAGGTTTTAATACTGTCTTCACCACAGTATATTTAACTGTGTATATCATGTCCTTTCTTGTCCTTATTTTTTTAGTGGGGATTAAAATGCTTGTCAAATCTATATGATAGGTTTGAAATGGTGATAAAGTGGGGTAGTATATGTGAAAATATAGAGCCATTTAATGTTTTTGCAGGGCTCTCTGGCTCAGTTTACATTGATGGACCATATTTTCCAAATATGAATATTGCTTTGAAAAGTTATAAAAATTCTATCTGGGTAAATGTGGCAAATGGTTGAAACAGCAATAAATTCTATGAATATTATAGAACAAATAATACTTTGAAACCATGAGTGTCATTCACATAAGAAGTTATTGCCTCTTGGCTCCTTCATGGTTAGTCAAAGATGTATTGAGTTCTTATTAAATTAACAAAATGAGTGGATTAAAGTGAAAGCATGAATGTAATCACTGATGATAAAAAAATAACAGTGTTACTTGTCAGCTTATAAACACTTTTCAATGTAAGAACATATGATTATGTAAAATGATTATTATGCACCCTTGAACACTACTATGCTTTCTATGATTTTAAGATGTATTTT
>NW_006921590.1:2483011-2484658 GCF_000298275.1 Orycteropus afer afer | reverse complement strand
TTTTGAATTCTTTTACATTTAATATCATTACTGGTAAGATTTCTGTTTGCCATTTTTTAAATTTATTTTCTGTAGATATATATATTTTGTTGTACTGTACTTCTTTTCCTACCTTCTTTTGTTGTACTGTACTTCTTTTCTTACCTTCTTTTATGTTAAATATATATTTTCCAATATATATTAATTCCCTTGCAATTTCTTTTACTTAGAATTTTGGTGTTACTTTCCTAATGGTTTCCCTGGGAATTACAATTAATATGTTAATTTAAACAATCTAGTCAGATTAATTTCAACCAAAAAAAAAATTTCTAGATCAATCATGGGAAAATAGAAGGGCTGTGTATGCACAGGGAGGCGGCTTGCAGGTCAGGAGTGCATGGGAGGGAAGGACACAAGGAAGAGGTAACTATGGGGAGGAAGTGGGAGGTGGACTGTTGCATTGTGGAAAATTGCAGTGAATGTCATGAGACAAAGTGTATGTGAGCTGCTGTATGGAAAGTGAATTTGCTCTGTAAGCTTTCACCCAAATCACAGTAAAAATTAAAAAAAAATAAAAAATTTTCTCCTCTAGAATTCCATTGTGTCCCCAATTCTTAGTGCTAATATTGCTATATAAATTACATCTTTATGAACTGAATACCCATCTATGTAATTGTCTTTAATTGTATAAGAAAATAATGTTACCAATTAAATGTACATGTGTACTGTCTCTTTTATTTATCTGTGAGTTAGTTACCTTTGCTGATGATATTTGTTTTTTCATATGGATTCAGGTTATACTCTAATGTCCTATCATTTCATATTGAAGGACTCCTGTTAGTATTTCAGATAGGGAAAGTCTGTCAGCAACCAGTTCTCTTATTTATTTATTTTTTTTTAAATTGGAAAACTTTTTATTTTATTTTTGAATATATTTTTTGAAAATGATAGTTTTGTTGGATGTAGAGTTTTTATTGACAGTATTTTTTTCTTTTATTTGACACTGAGTATATCATCACATTGCTTTCTGGCTTTCATCGTTTATCATAAGAAATCAGCAGTTACTGTTATTGATGCACCCTTCTATGTGTTGAGTCACTTGCTTACTGCTTCAGGATTCTCTCTTTGTGTTTGGCTTTGATAGTTTGATTATGATGCATTTTGATGTGGCTCTCTTTGTCATTACCCTACTTGAGCTTCTTGGATGTGTTGTAGAGCAATGATTTTCCCCAAATTTGTGAAACTTTCTGCCTTTACATCTTCAAATATTCTTTCTGTCCATTTCTTTCCCTGTTTTCCTCTTATCTGAATGTTGTTGTTGTTAGGTACCATCAAGTCATCTCTAACTCATAGAGACCTCATATACAGGAGAATAAAACACTGCCTGGTCCTGTGCCAGCCCCACAATCCTTCCTATACCTGAGCCCCTCATTGCAGCCACTGTGTCAATCCATCTTGTTGAAGGCCTTCCCTTTTTTCATTGTCCCTCCACTTTGCCAAGCATGATTTCCTTCTCCAGGGAACAGATCCTTCTTAGAACAGGACTTACTTAGGTGAGACAAAGTTTGGCCATTCTCACTTCTGAGGAGTATTCTGGCTGCACTTCTTCCAGGACAGATTTGTTAGTCCTTTTAGCAGTCCATGGTACTTTCAGCATTCTTCACCAGC
>NW_006921590.1:2476254-2482731 GCF_000298275.1 Orycteropus afer afer | reverse complement strand
TTGTGAAGATTTTTATTTTCTTTATATTGAGGTATAATCCATACTGCAGACTGTAGTCTTCAATCTTCACCAGTGTTTCAAGTAATCCTCACTTTCAGCGAGCAAAGTTGTGTCGTCTGCATAACATAGGTTGTTAATGCGTCTTCCTCCAATCCTGATGCCACGTTCTTCTTCATATAGTCCAGCTTCTCAGATTATTTGTTCAGCATACAGATAAGTATGGTGACAGGATACAACTCTGACACACCCCCTTCTTGATTTTAAATGCAGTGTCCCCTCGTTCTGTTTGACCAACAGCCTCTTGGTCTATGTACAGGTTCCTCATGAGCACAGTTGCATGTTGGTATGCTTGATAGTGCCCTTTTCACATGTCTCTGAGACTATTAATTTCACTTCATTTTTTTTTCCTTCAGTTTTCCAAGCTGAATGGTATCAATTGACCTATGATCAGGTTCACTGATTCTTTCTTTTGCCTGCTTAAACATGCTGCTGAATCCATCTAGTGAAGTTTTCATTTCAGTTATTGTATTTTCAACTGAAAAATTTTCATTTGGTACTTTAAAAATAGTTTCAATTTCTTTACTCAATCTCATATATTCCTTTACTTCTTTAGACATGATTTCCTTTAGTTCTTAGAATATGTTTAAAGTAATTGACTGAAACGTTTTGTCTATTAAATCCAGTTTTTCCTCAGGGAGAAAAATATTTTTTTTTCTTTTCTTTTTGTTACTGTGAATGGATTATGCTTGTTTTTATACAGCTATGCATCACTTAACATCCATGATGAATTCTATGAAATGGGACAATATATGATTTGGATGTTGTGCTAACACCATACAGTCATGCACCTTATAACATCCATTCAGACAATATCTATACAAGCCTGTAGTTCCATCCTTTTGGACTGGCACTGCATATGCTCTCATGTTGTGAGGCTGGATTTCAAGCTACCACCAACCGTCTATGAATTTAAAGGGCTCACTGCTTCACTGAATATATTTCAAACCAACTTCAGCAAGGCAGTGTATTTCACATTCAGAGGTGGCAGTTTGAAGTCCTGTCGAATAATGCAAAAGGATGAGACTTCAGGCATGTATGTGGTCGGTGTGCCTGAACAGATGTTGTGCAGCACAAAGTTATGTTTAATCATATATATCTGTATATATTTTAAAGCTGATCATTTTATGTAAATAGCAATTCTGGAAATCGCATTCTATTTCTTCCCTACAGTTTGTTGTTGTTGTTATTGTTTGTTTCTTTAGTGACTTTCCTAAATTAATTAAAGAAGTTTGTATTCTTTGTTATGTGTGAAAATTGAAGTCTCTTTTTGTAGCTTCTTGTTGTTATGTGCCTTCGAGTTGGCCCCGACTCATAGTGACCCCTCATTGGGTTTTTAAGGCAGTATTACTATGGAAGTAGATTGCCCAACCTTCCTTCCTTCTGAGTGGCTGGTGGGTTTGAACCTCCAGCCTTCTGGTTAGCAGTCAAATGCGTTAGGCACTACACTACCAGAACTAATCTCTGTACAGACATTTCTTTAAACATCTTGAGCCAATAAGTCTCCCAGCTTTTGGTGAAGGGCTGTATATCCATGTGGGACAAGTTTTTAACACTTATGCAGGAAGTTGACGGTTATGCCTTAGCCTTTACCTTCTGGTTTCACAGAGCCTCATGGTTGGCCAAAGTTAAAGCTTAGGGTTTTCTCAAGTATTTCCTGAGCATATGTGTAGCCATTATCAAGCACACAGTCCTATGATTGTGTATAACCTTCTATGCTTGTAGATACACCATGCTTTTAAAAGCTCCTTATGTAAGTCTCATTCCTCAGATTCTGCATTTAAGTTTTTCATTATTTAATGTTTTCTCCAACTTTTTTTTTTTGTTTTGCCACTTCAGCCAGATATTTTGTTAAGCAATAGTGTTCCTTGTTTTTGGCAAATGCCCCCAGGGAAAACTATTTGAACTGGGTGAGCTGTGAAGTCACAGAATGACAAGACAGATCAAATAATGACAGTTCTCTGAGAATTAAGACTTTGAATAGCTCTACCTTTTTTCTGTATCTTCTAGTGGCTTTTAGGCTATTGGTTTTAAAGATGATTGTGGGGCTATTGGTTTTTAAGGTTACTGCATAGTGGAGGGGAGGTTGGGAATAGAGTAAGTTTAAATGACATTAAGATCTCTCTTCTTAGTGAGATTTAGCCATTTTTCTTGAATAAATGCTCTCCAGATTGTTGAAAAGCTTTGTTTAATTTACAGAGTTCTGAAAATGTTGACTTTGACATCTTTTCCAGTGATCTTTTTGCTTTTATGAAACAGGATTTTCAGAGATCCTTACTCCTCCATTTCCACTGAAGTCACCAGATGATACTTTAAAATAGGATACGTTCTATCTGAGCAAAAGATGGTTAAGTCATTCAGGATTGTTTATTAGGTCAGTTTCGCCAGAAGTAGGGCTTGAGAGGAGAATTCTTGTGCAAGGGATTTATTAAGGAAAGCCTTCCAGGAGAAGTACTAAAGGAATGAGAGAAACATAGCAAGGAAAAGTAAAATGCCCAAGCAAAACTGAAATTTTAGGCCAAGTTCCAGCCATAGCTTTATCTTCCAGGCAAGCTCTGGAATGTAAATCATTGTTTGTGAAGCGTCTCATTGTTTGTCTCTACTTGAGAAAAAGGAGGTTGTTTTCATACTTCTACACTTGTCAATCATTTCCCAAATACTGCTTTAGGAGGATACCACACCCAGGCATTCAAGATCTTTGTGTTTTTGGACAAAACAGCTTTGGTAGTTGGAGAGCAGTCCTTCCTGAAAAAGTTGTAGGATTTGATGTTAGAAGCGAAAGTACACAGAAACTGAGAGAGGAAATTATAGCACTGGAGATAAAATTCTGAGGGGCATCTAGGTAGAATGTGGGCTAAAACCGTAGGGTTTTGATTGCAAGTAATAGAAACCAATCCTCAGTGGTTTAAGTGGAAAAAGGAATATATTAAATTATATTGATAAGCTCACAATCTCTTGAAGCTGGAGAAATAAGTCCCAGGATTGCATTGCAATGACCAGTATTCCAGATCAGCAGTCTGCAATGGCCCTGTGGAGGAAATGCTATATCAGATACCTTTAATAATGGACAGTAAGCAACTCTCCCACTGCTGCTCCTAGAAATTGGGTCTTTGGGCATTTAGAAGGAATTTAGGACAAGGCCTCCTTTTTTTTTTTTTTTTTTTTTGCCACCCAATCTGACTGTAATATGTGTAATAGGCAAGTTCTTGGTTTTGTTCATTTTTGAAGAAGGCTGGGAAAGTGAAAATCAGAGTTCTATATAGAAGGGTGACCTCACTTTCTACTAGGATTCACAAGGTCAGAATTTTCCAAAATGATCAAAAATATTGAAAGCTGCTGGACATACAAAAGATATGGTAAATATTCATTACAGTTGATTTGGGAAGGAAAAGGATCTTATTTCATCAGAATTCAAGAAAGAGTGACAAGAAAATATAGATAATGGCAAACTATAATATTGGATTTAAAACTGTTGGCCAGGAATCAATCAATTGTAAGTAAATGGAGTCCATCTGTTAGGTTCTTTGTTATTGCTGTTTTAAGTTGCTGGAGTTTACTAAAAGGGCCATGCTCCCTTTCATTCAGTGTTATAGATATATAGTTGCATTTTCCTAAAACTTCTTTTAGATTCTCCTCCTATCTTTCTCTGGATAGAAGCTTCAAGATTTTTTTTTTTTTTTTTTACATTCTTCAAAAATGATTTATTTTCTATGTTTATTATAGGAAAGCAGACGTCTTTCCCACATTTCTCTCTGGGTTTAGGCTGTTTCTTGGTGCCTTGTTTCCACTAATATTTCATACCTCTTTATCCATGTAGTGATTATATCTCTTTAGAATAGGGAAATACAGAGAAGATAAATACCTGTCTGTCTCACAGATGCTAGGAGATTTGTGACTCTCTGATTTCTTCCAGTGTCAGGGTAACAGATTATTCTCAAACCTATCTAGTTTCAATTCATCACTTCAAAATGCTCTTCTAGATCAGCCTTTTTCCTTCTCCATCTCCATGAAAATTATGTCTCCTAACATGCAGCTGAGATATTATCAGGAGGAAATGAGAAATAAAGCCACTGATCCAATATTCAACTTCAGCTTCGGAGAATTCTCTCCTTGAAAGTCATGTGAGAGCTGGGCTCTTCCCATATTCATGGAAACGTCTAAGTGGATCTATGTGGTTTTGATATTTTGGCATTAATGGAATCCCCTCTATCTATTGATGTAGACAAAATAAACATCCTAATAATATAATTCCTGTCTATCAAAGGAAAAGATGAATATAAAAAAAATATATAATTTATTTTCGAGTCACCCTGTTTCATTAACAAATGTGGAGGATATGTATTGCCCATAATGGTGCCTAAGCCTGAAGAGCAAATGGGAAAAAATCCAAACTAAAGGATATTTGCTTCCATATCCTCAATGATCAGGGATTCCAGCCACCATGTCTATTTATAACATACCCTGGTACATTAGAGTTGCTTTCCTATGCAGATATCAAAATGGATAAGTCAGGGATATAAAACTGAGCCCAGTGGATAGAAAAAGTCAGATATGAAAGACAGGAAGCCTGTAGATGGATATGAATTGAAATGGAGGGTTGTTGTTGTTGTTGTTGTTAGGTGCTGTTGAGTCAATTCTGACTTATAGTGACCTTATGTACAATAGAAACATTGCCCTGTCCTGCAGTGTCCTCACAATCCTTGCTGTGTTTGAGCCCATCATTGCAGCCACTGTGTCAATCCATCCCATTGAGGGTCTTCCCCTTTCGCTCTGACCCTCCACTTTACCAACCACGATATCCTTCTTCAGGGATTATTCCTTGGAAGGAAGGTTAGTCAAATAGAGTTTTAAATAACAAACGTGGTTGTTGCATCTTAGAAAGACAGAAATTGATACCCAGAATAGGTGGGCAATAAGAAACATGGAAGTGAGAGAACCAGAAAAAAAGAAGGTAAAGACAGTTATTTAACTTATCTCTTCAGAGTTTGAACTTCATAGTCAACCCCTCAATATATCATATGCCATATACATCACAGGAAATTCAGGTTTCTAAACAAGCACAGCCAAAAGAATGTTATATACAGAGAGTTGATTTCTGTGTTAGGTGGGATAGGTTAGGCTATGCTCAGGTAACAGAAGAATCTTGAAGTGTCCATGGCCTAACATAGTATAATAGTATATGTGTCACCCACATTGTAGTACAGTGTGAGTCAGGCAGCTCTCCTCAGTGGCTCTCTGAAATGTGATGACTCAGGGACCCAGGCTGTTTCTGCATTAAGGATCTACCATGTAAAACAAACAACTTCCCATGTAATATCAGAAAGGAAAGAAAGGCTGGTACTCAAAACTCAAACTCACTGGCATCGAGTAAACTGTGACTCATAATGACCCCCCCTTGGGTTTTCAAGGTGGTGTCACTACGGAAGTAGATAGCCCAGTCTTCCTTCTGAGGAGTGGCTGGTGGGTTTGAACCGCCAGCCTTCTGGTTAACAGTCATATCATTTAGGCACTACACCATTGGAGCCCAGACTGTGTTGTAGCCAAGAAATACGGATATAAGAGATGCAAACGATTATATATACTTAGACACATAGAGAGTCAGCAAAAAAGAAGAAGATGCTCAATAAGATGAAATGACACAGTTGCATGTCATGTTATGAAAATATTTAAAAATGATTTGCATCTCTTTTATCTGTATTTCTTGGCCATAACACAGTCTAAGGCTCCAGTCTAATTGCAAGAGTGGCTAGTAATGTTACTGTTGCTCTGGAAGAAGAAGACAGTTATCATCTCTGCCTCACTTTTCAAGTACATGAGAAAGAGTTCTGCAGTGGCACGTGGCAGATAAGTGAAAGCCACTGCAAAGGGCTCATGGCCAAAGTGAAGAACTTTATTGGTGGTGGAAGGCAGAAGAAACTGATGGCTGAGCTTTTAAAAAGATCTTAGTATTGGATGTTCTTAACAGGGCTATGAACGACTTAAAAATGAAAATCTTAGACCTCAAATAGAGAAGAAAACATAGAAAAAAAAGAATAATTTGGACTTACAATATTAGAATTCCCATAGTAATACCTAATGTATTATAGCCATAGCATTTCCATCTGCTATTGTTAACAACTTTAAACTTCTGGGGCTAAAGTTTTATCCTTTGTGAAATACCAGGACTGGGCACAGTCTGTAAGGTCATTTAATATTGCTATGGTTTTCTTTCAAAGAAAAAAGTTTTGGATCCTTGATGGATTTGATATAAACTCTTTAAGTGACAGGAAAATTCTTCTTTGGCAAGAATATTTTTGAGGGTAGAAACAAATGACTGTTGTCTAATCTCGTATGCCTTATTCACTGGTATTGGATTTTTAAGGATTTTGTTTGTTATCTTTTATTTCCTAGACTTCATTTATCATGTGTGTGTGTGTATAT
>NW_006921590.1:2474741-2475738 GCF_000298275.1 Orycteropus afer afer | reverse complement strand
AGTAGGATTGCCCAACCTTCCTTCCGAGGAGTGGCTGGTGGGTATGAACCACCAGCCTTCTGGTTAGTAGTCAAGTGCCTTAGCCACTATGCTACCAGAGCTCCCAAGGTCAGTAATAGTACTTACTTAATAGGGTCGTTGTAAGGATTAAATGAGAAAATCCTTGAAAAGTTTTTAGCACACTGATATTGGTAAGCAAAGGTTAAGCATTACTATAATTGTAGTCATTATTACTATCATTTTATTTATTAGATGAACAATAATATCTTAGTTAATCTTACTATTTATTAAACACAACACATTTCATTTTAATGGGTGATGTCCTAAATTCTCCCATTACAGTATCAAACTTAGCTTTCTTCCTTTTTCGTTCGTTCTTCTTTTCTTTTTTTTTTAGTCAAAGGCAAGAAGTGGGGACCCTTGATTCCTCAGGCTTTGTGCAGAGTGTATATTAAGGAAAATGTTATTCTTTTGTCTTTTGCTAGGGTCAGTTTTAAAGAGTATTTTGTCAATGACTCTTCCTATTCATAGGTGCTTAATAACTTCATGGGGAAATTACAAGCCCCCACTTAGGAAGAAGAGATTTTCCTCTGAAATTTTTGCCAGTTATACAATCACATTACTTGAATATTTATTACATAAATGTAGAAATTCAGCACTTTTGTAACCAGAGCTCATCATCTAGAAAGTAAGAACAACAAACTTTAGGAAAGGCCTCATGGCGGAAAGGGGAGGTTGAAATGATTGATTTCAGCTAAGCAGAAAAAAAAAAAAAAAAACTAAAGGGAAAGAAAAAATATTTCTTCCACAACTTAAAACAGATTTCTGCTAGATGTGAATGAAGGACAGCTAGAAATTCACCAGAGATTATAAGGGAAATTCTTGTAGAAATGGCAGTAGGTCCAGGCAGTCTTGCAAGAGAGGGATAGTTGAAAGGTGATAAAGTAATTTTAGTGGTCAAATTGAAATTTTAAACCTGAAGTTTATCTTTAGTAGG
>NW_006921590.1:2472585-2473886 GCF_000298275.1 Orycteropus afer afer | reverse complement strand
TGGTTCACCCTTCTTTCTTTTTAATAAACTGGTTCATGTAGACACTCTTCCTTCCCTGCTCAGTTTTTTGTCAGCAAAAGGCAAGGACCCTTGCTCAGGGTCCCAGGACCTCTTACAACAGCAATGTACTTCTTTGGGGGCACAACTCTACCTCAAACTTCCAAAACCCATTAAGACCCTATCCTTCTTAACCAGTTACCCTGTAATCAATTCTGATTCATGGAGGCACCATCTGTGTTAGAGTAGAGTTGTGCTCCATGAGATTTTCAGTGGCTTATTTTTGGGAAGTAGACCGCTAGATATTCCTTCCCAGGCAACGCTGGGTAGACTCAAACCTCCAGTTTTTTAGGCTCGCAGTTAATTGGGGTCACCCTTCTTCTTCTTCTTTTTTTTTTTTTTTTTTTTTCATTTCCAGAGTGTCATGTTAATCACAAGATTCCTTACTATAATTATTGTTGCCAATTTATTCATTTAAACTTGTCTAGCCATTCTCCCTCACCTTCCCTCCCATCCTTGGTAACCAAAACAAAGAAAGTTTCTTTCCATGAATAAACCTTTCCTTGACTTTTTACAATAGTGGACTAATAATTTGTCCTTCTGTGATTGACTTTCTTCATTCAGCATAATGTCCTCCAAGTTCATGCATGTTATGTAGTTTTTCACAGATTCTATATTATTCTTTAGTGTTGCATAGTATTCCATTGTGTGTATGTACCACAATTTGGTTATCCATTCTTCAGTTTATAGGCACTTAGGTTCTTTCCATCTCTTTGCTATTGTGAATAGTGTGATGAATATGAGTATATACATATCTATTTGTGTCTTGCCTCCCACTTTTTTAGGATATATACCTATGGGATCAGTGGATCAAATGGTATTTCTATTTCCAACTTTTAAAGGAATCACCATACCTAATTCCATAGTGGTTGTATCACTTTATAGTCTTACCAGTAGTGAATGAGAGTCCCAGTCTTCCACATCCATATGAGCATTTGTAATTTTCTGTCATGTTGAACTTTACTATTAGTACTAAAGTGAGATGATACCTTTTTGTTTTGATTTACATCTCTCTAATGGGAAGGTTGGGCAATCCTACTTCCATAGTGATACTGCCTTGGAAACCCAAGGAGGGGTCGTTATGAGTCGGGGCCGACTCGACGGCAAACAACAACAATGGCTAATTATCATGAATATTTCTTCATGTGTTTGTTGGCCGCCTGAATATCTTCTTTGGTGCAATATCTGTTCATGTCTTCTGCTTATTTTTAAATTTGATTGTTTATCTTTTTGATGTTGAGGTG
>NW_006921590.1:2471113-2472215 GCF_000298275.1 Orycteropus afer afer | reverse complement strand
GCCCTTTGTCAATTATCAGCTGATCATAGGTCGATTGATCTATTTCTGGGTTCTTAATTCTGTTCCACTGGTATATGTGTCTGTTTTTGGACCAGTAGTAGGTTGTTTTGATTACTGTGGCTGTATAGTAGTTTGGGAGATCTGGGAGTGTGAGACATCCTATTTTGTTCTTCTTCTTCAGTAGTGCTTTGCTTATCCGTAGTCTCTTTCCTTTCCATATAAAACTAATGATGGTTTTTCCCGTGTCCTTAAAGAATATTGACGGAATCTGGATAGGGATTGCATTGAATGTATAGATTGCTTGGGACAGTATTGAAATTTTCACAATGTTCAATCTTTCTATCCATGACCATGAATGTTCTTCCATTTATGTAGATCTCATAGTTTCTTGCAATAGTGTTTTGTAGCTTTCTTTGTGTAAGTCTTCTGTGTCCCTGGTAAGTTTTATTCCCAAGTATTTTATCTTTTGGTAACTATTGTAAATGGAATTGATTATTTACTTCCTTTTCAGAGATCTCTTTGCTATTGTGGAGGAATCCACCTGATTTTTGTATCTTGATCTTGTATCCTGCCACTATGCTGAATCTTTCAATTAGTTCTAGTAGTCTTCTTGCTGAGTCTCTTACGTTTTCTATGAATAGGATCATATCATCAGCAAATAGGGATCGTGTTCCTTCTTCCTCACCAATTTGGATGTCTTTTACTTCTCTTTTTTATCTTATTGCCCTGGATAGGACTTCGAACACAATGTTGACTAGAAGTGGAGATAGAGGGCATCCTTGTCTGGTTCTTGTTCACAAAGGGAATGGTTTCAGTGTCTCTCTATTGAGAATAATGTTGGCTGTTGGTTTTGCATGTAAGTCCTTGATTATGTTGATGAATTTACCTTCTATTCCTATTTTTCTGAGAGATGTTATCAGGAATGGGTGGTTTATTTTATCAAATGCCTTTTCTGCATCTATTGATTGCATTGATATGATTATGTGGTTCTTTTTCTTTGTTTTACTTATGTGATGGATTATGTTGATTGTTTTTCTAATGTTGGACCATCTTTGCATAGCTTGTATGAATTCCACTTGGTCCTGATGTATTATTATTTTTG
>NW_006921590.1:2470255-2470783 GCF_000298275.1 Orycteropus afer afer | reverse complement strand
GTAAGTTTGATGGTGGTCTGCTGATTTTATTAATATTTTCAAAGAACCAACTTCTAGTTTTGTTGAATTTTTTTTCTATTATCTTGCTATTTCCTGTTTATTTCTTCTTGAATCTGTGTTGTGTCTTTTCTTCTGGTGACTATAAGCTTTTTTTGCAGCTCTTTTTTCTAATTGTTGGAGATGTTGGGTGTAGGTGTTGATTTTCGTTCTTCCTTCTTTTTTGATGTGTGCATCTATTACTATAAATTGCCCTCTGATCACTGCTTTTGCTGTGTCCCAAAGATTTTATTTAGTATGTTGTGTTTTAATTCTTGTGTGATTCATGGAATTTTTTTATTTCTTTTTTATTTCTTTTATAACCAGTAATTTTAAGTACAATGCTGTCAGTGATAGGATAATATCCATACACCTACAAGGAAGACCTATTAATACAACTATTATTCAAATTTATGCACCAATAACCAAAGCTAAAGATGAGGAAATGGAAGATTTTTATCAACTTCTGCAGTCTGAAATTGACCACACTTG
>NW_006921590.1:2466588-2467749 GCF_000298275.1 Orycteropus afer afer | reverse complement strand
AGGGAAGACCAAAGAAGAGTTGATGCTTTTGAGTTCTGGTGCTGGCAAAGAATGCTGAAGGTACCATGGACTGCCAAAAGAACTAACAGATCTGTCCCGGAGGAAGTGCAGCCGAGATGCTCCTTGGAAGCGAGGATGGCCAGACTTCATCTCGCCTATATTGTCAAAGGGAACCATTCTCTGGAGAAGAATGTCATGCTTGGTAAGGTGAAGGGTCAACGAAAGAGGGGAAGGTCTTCGACGAGATGGATTGACTCAGTGGCTGCGACAATGAACTCAAGTATAGCAAGGATCATGGAGCTCACGTGGGGTCAGGAGGTGTTTCGTTCTGCTGTGCATTGGGTCTCTGTGAGTCAGAAGTGACTCAACGGCACTTAACAACAACAACAACAACAATTTTAAGGGAGAATATTATTCAATTTCCATGAGTTTGCTCTTTTTCTATTGTTTTTCCTAGTATTGATTTTTATTTTTATAGCATTGTGATCTGAGAAGATGCTTTGTCATTTTTCAGTGTTTCTCAATTTACTGAGTCTAGCTTTGTGGGATAACATATGGTTTATCTTAGAAAATGGTCCATGTGTGCTGGAAAAGAATGTATATTTTACTGTTGTTGGGTGGAATGCTCTGTAGATGTCTGTAAGTTCAAGTTGGTTGATTGTATTGTTTAGTTCTTCTGCATCTTTGTTGAGTTTCTTTCCAGGTCTATCTTTTATTGAAAGTGGTATATTAAAGTCTTGTACCATTACTGTGGATTCATCTATTTGTCTTTCCATTTCTGTTAAAGTCTGATTTATGTATTTTGGGGCTCTTTCATTGGGTGCATAGATAATTTTTACGGTTACGTTCTCTTGTTCAGTTGATCTTTTAATTATTACATGATGTCTTTCCTTGACTCTCATGGTCTTTTTTGTCTTAAATTCAATTTTACCAGAAAGTAATATTGCCACTCCTGCCCTTTTTTGGTTACCATTTGCTTGGTATATCTTGTTCCAACCTTTGATTTTTAGTCTGTTTTATCTTTGTGTCTAAAGTGAGTCTCTTGTAGACATTATATTGATGGTGCAGTGTAGTAAATTACTTTGTGTGGCTTTTCTACCCATAAGTCTTTGTAAACTCCAAGGTGGGATTTTCTATGAGCAAGTGAGGAGCTCCTGATTG
>NW_006921590.1:2464005-2465693 GCF_000298275.1 Orycteropus afer afer | reverse complement strand
CGAGGCAGTATCACTACGGAAGTAGGATTGCCCAACCTTCCTTCCGAGGAGTGGCTGGTGGGTTTGAACCGCCAGCTGTCTGGTTAGCAGGCAAGTGTCTTAGCCACTATGTTACCAGAGTATTTGCTAAGTATTTATCCTTGTCTTTTTATTTTGATGTGAAGGTTTATTATTTTTCTTTTAGGTTACCCTTTGATTTATTATTTTCTCCCCAAGTTTAAAATAGTCTGTTCTATCTTATAATTGTCTTGACTTCTTCACCATTTAGAAGTTCTGTAACTATACTGCTTATTCTCTCTGGTTTGTAGTTGTTCTCATATACCAAGTGATGTATCTGGCTCCCTGTTTACAGTCTTGTAAAGAAGGGACCCAGGAAAAGGGAAGGGAAATTAAAAAAAAAAAAGGGTACTTCTATCACTGAGTTGGTTGCTGGGTTATGTCATCGTGTGTGTTTATAGTATGTTGTTGTTTGCTGTGTTGGGTCTCTATCAGAAGGATTCCCTAAAAGATCTTTTGTAAGGTTGATCTGGTTTTAACAAATTCCATTAATGTCTGCTTATCCGGAAATCTCTCAATCTCACTCTTAATTTGAGAGACAATTTTGCTGAGTATATAATTCTTGGTTGGAGATTTTTTTTTTTTTTTCTTCCAAATACATCATCCCATTGCCTTCTTGCCTGCATGGTTTCTGCCAAGAAATCAGAGCTTAGTCTTATTGGTTGCCACTTGTAGGTAACTTTTCATTTTTCCTATGCTGCTTTCAGTATTCTTTCTTGGTCTTTGGTTTTGATGAACTACATTATGATATGTCTTGGAGATTTCCTTTTGGGGTCTATCCTGCTTGGGGTTTGTTGAACTTCTTGAATGGATTGATTCTCTTCTTTCATCATATTAGGGAAATTCTCTTCCAACAAATCTTTGACAATTTTCTCCATGATTTTATGTGTTTCTGCCTCTTCTAGAATTCCTGTTATGCATAGGTTACTCTTCTAGATGATATCCCACATGAAACTTAGGCTTTCTACCATTTGTTTTGATCTGTTGTCTGATTGATACCTTAACAAAGTAGTATTCAGTTATTTGTCATCAGTCTCATTAATTTTGTCTTTCATTGATTTGATTCTACTCTTTTGCCCTTCAATGTGTTCTCTGTGAAATCTTATTAATCTTCTATATTTCTCTTTGTTGTTTTTGTATCATTTCTATTTTGTTGTTGTTTATTTTGTCAATATGTTCCTGTGTTGTTTCCCTAAATTGTTCTTGAGCCTTGTCTACGTTTTCCTTAATTTTGTCAGTATTTTCCTTGATCTGTCTCTCAATTCATTGAAGATACCCAAATAAAATTCTTTTGAATTCCTTATCAGGGAGTTCCAAAGCTGCTTCCTCCTAAGGGATGTTTTCTGTGTTTGTATCCCGCTCCTTTGTTTCTACTACTTTATGTTGCTTCCCTTTATGGACCCTGATAGTGTGTTTCTTCTGAGACATTCCAGTGGTGTTATATTTATGTTTAATGTGTAAAAGAGAATGAGAATATATACACAATTCTCTGTTAGCTCTTCATAAGGATTGCTTGAGGGTGAGTTGAGCTGGTATTGGCCACCATCTGTCATTGGTCATTTGGTGCAAAAGCAAGTGGAGATGCCTCACTCAGAGAGTGGGGCTTCAGGAGTTGCAGGTATGGTTATGTT
>NW_006921590.1:2462158-2463422 GCF_000298275.1 Orycteropus afer afer | reverse complement strand
TTGTGTTTGCCTTTTCTATCCTTGGCAAGTGTAGCCTATTCTTAAGTTGTTGCCTTAATCAGAACACCACTTGCAGATATTCAAAATGGCTGTGACCTCAAGACAACTGGTAGTCCTCAGCTCTGTTTGTCTCCTTCTTCACTGTTTTCCTTTCTAGTTGTCAGTCATCAGTGCAGTGCCCATGCAGTCCTTGGTGAGCAGAACCAATTCTTAGTTTGCTGCCAGGATCAGAACACCACTTGTAAATATTCAAATTGGTCATGCCTTCAGGACAGCTGACAGTCTGCAGCTTTGTTTGTCTCCTTATACACTGTTTTCATTCATGTTCTTCTGCTAACCCAACCCAACCCAAACTCACTGCCATCAAGTCAGCCCAGACTCATAGCAACCTCGCCTTGGATTTTTAAGGCAGTATCTCTATGGAAGTAGATTGTCCAGTCTTTCTTTCGAGGAATGGCTGGTGGGTTTGAACCACCAGCTGTCTGGTTAGCAGTCAGATGCCTTAGGCACTATGCCACCAGAGCTCCTGTTCTTCTATTAGTTGGTATTTAATTCACTTTTTTATTCTTCCCTTGCAAAGTTCAGGGTTCCAGGATTATCTTCTGTATCTTTTGCAGTTGGTTTCCCATTTCTTTGTTGCAGAGGGTCTGTGTAGCTTGTCTGCCTATTCTGCCATCTTGCCATAATTCTCTGGGGTCACTCTCCTTGCTTCACACCTATTCTTGTGGAATCACATTCCTTCCATCTGCATGGCAGTCTTATCATTTTATTTCTTCTCTTTTTCTTCTCTCCTTCCCTTCTCTCTTTTATTTTTGTCTCCTATCTTTCTCTTCCCAATCCCATCCTTCCATCCCATTTTTCCCTCTTCTTCCACAGCATGTCTTTTTCCTCATTGTTTTTCATCCTCTTCTATGAGTGTTTCCATCATGATTTGGCTTTCATAAGGAAGCATTTAGAGTTTAAGCATTTTGCTCTATGCCAATAATGTCTTTTTTAAGACTTTGGGCAAGATCTCTTCATATTTGTGAAAAGATAGAGGAAACGCATCTTTAATTAGGATGTAAATGTTTATGGATGTTTATTGGATTAAAACCACTTCAATCCATATGGAAAGTGGAAAGTGTAAAAGAACTGAACAAATATAGAGTGTTATTTTTACTACTATTTTTATATGTTGCTGTTGTTGTTGTTAAGTGCCATCGAGTCATTTCCAACTCATAGCGACCCCATGCACAGCAGAACGAAACACTGCCCTATCCCACGC
>NW_006921590.1:2445846-2446959 GCF_000298275.1 Orycteropus afer afer | reverse complement strand
ACACACACACACACACACAAAAGCCTTTCTAACTCTATTAAAAACTCTATTATTAAGAACACTGTTTCTAATGCTCCCTTCTGCTCTTATTAGTGTGTTGGTGATATTCTTTTTGGTTAGTCACAAAATGGCTGTCCCAATTCTGAGCATTGTATGTTCACAATAGGAATCCTAGCAGAAAGTGAGCTAGCAGGTAGAAGAAAGGACATGCCTCACTATCTGTTCTTTGATTACAGAGGAAAATCTGATTGCCTACTTGCTTTCTGGTTATAGCTCTTCTTCGCAGCAAGTGAGATGGTAAAGTGAATATCTAGCTTTTGGGGGTTTGGGAATGACTACAGTAGCACAGTGCCTAAGGCACTTGACTGCTCACCAGAAGGCTGGCGGTTCAAATCCACCAGCCACTCCTCAGAAGGAAGGTTGGGCAATCCTTCCGTAGTGATACCGCCTCAGAAACCCAAGGAGGGGTCGCTATGAGTTGGGGCCGACTCAACAGCAAACAACAACATCTGACCACTGTCCTAGGGAGCAAACAAATTGTCCTACTTCAGATGCTTCCTACGTATTGTAAGAACACGTTTTATATCTGTGCTTGTCACACTTTGATGTGCATAAGAATCACTTGGGGATCTTGCTCAAACATGGATTATAATTTGGTGCTCTGGGGCAGAGCCTGAGAATTTGCATTTCCAAAATTTTCCCAGGTGATGGCACTACTGCTGGCCCCTGGACCAAACTGGGAGTATTACTACCTCTTTCCATCTTTCTCTCTCTCTCTCTCTCTCCTTTTTTCTCCCTCTCTCTCTCCCTGCCTCTTTCTCTCCCCCTCCCTCTTTTTTCTTTAATTTTTTTATGTCTGTGTAATTGCCTACCCATAGTTGCATCCTTTAATTTCTTTCCTCTGTCATCTCCTGTAACATCTCAGTTTGTTTTTTATGTCTTCTTTTTTCTTATTTGGGCTCATAGTCACTTCTTTTTTTTTTTTAATTGTGATTTGAATGAAAGTTTACAGAGCAAATCCATCTTCCATATAGCAGTTCACATACACTTTGTCTCATGACATTGACTGCAGTCTCCCACAACGCAACAGCTTTCCTCCCACTTCCTCTCCAT
>NW_006921590.1:2443661-2445431 GCF_000298275.1 Orycteropus afer afer | reverse complement strand
TCCCCCTCTGAGTGGTTGACAGTGGTAGCCAAACACCATCTCGTTCTTCTGGTTTGGTCTCATAGTCACTTCTAATGAGATGATACATAAAAGGAGTTTTGCACAAATAAATATTAGGTGCAAAGCCCTTTAATTTTCTCTCCTCTTTTTATACCCTTTAATTTATGAAAAAGTGTTTAGTTTCCCTAGTCTTCCTCCTTTAAAATTCTATTATGAGGAAAAGTATGAATTTAAAATTATTAGATGTAAGTTTAGTGGTAAGGATAACTTTTTGTCCAGTGGTTACTTTGTTATCATATAAGAACAAATTCTAATAAACAATGACCTGTTACTTCCATCTCATATGGATAGAAAGGCTGAGAATATCTTTAACTGATTGTCACAGAATTCCCCATCCCAATGGGCTTTTTTTTTTTTTGCTAATTAAACCTGCTTTTCCTTAACTATCAGATTCACAGGAAATAAAGCACCATTTCTTAATGTAATTGTTTTTCAGTTTTATTTAATTATAAGAGGACAATAGCATTATTTATAACTATGATGCATTGTCAATTTGCAGAATTTCAGTTACACTGAAAGCTAAACAGGCTTTTTATGGACTCAGCTAGGCACTATTTATAACCAAGATTTTATTAGAAAATATATTTTGACATCTAGCTAACCAGCTTTAACATACACTGTGTTCCCATTGGTCAAAGACAACTTATACTGTATAAGCAGCAATGTCTAATAAAATTTTCTGCAATGATGGAAGTGCCCTGTATCTCTTATGTGAAATATGGCAGCTACTAGCCATATAAAAGGAACTCTGGTAGCATAATGCCTAAGACACTTGACTGCTCACCAGAAGGCTGGCGGTTCAAACCCACCAGCCAGCCACTCCTCGGAAAGAAGGTTGGGCAATCCTACTTCCGTAGTGATACTGTCTCGGAAACCCAAGGAGGGGTCGCTATGAGTCAGGGCCGACTCGACGGCAAACCACAACAACAACAGCAGCCATATAAAGGAGCTCTGGTAGCATAGTGCCTAAGGTATTTGACTGCTAACCAGAAGGCTGGCAGTTCAAACCCACCAGCCACTTCTTGGAAGGAAGGTTGGGCAATCTTACTTCTGTAGTGATATTGCCTTGGAAACCCAAGGAGGGGTCGCTATGAGTCGTGGCCGACTCAACGGCACATAACAACAACAACAACCATATAAAGCTACTGAGTCTTTGGAACAATGTAATTGTTACTGAGAAACTGATTTTTAAACTTTGCTTAATTTATGTTTAAATTTAACTAGCTATTAGTAATTAGTGGCTACTATATTGGACAGCTATCTCTAGAGGCCCTAAAATGTTATTAGTTTTATTTGTATTTGCTTTGACCATGGTTAATGATTAGTACCTACCACCTGTCTATCAGTTTGTAGTACACAGGTGGCTTGTTTGTTGCTTTGTGGCTGGAAGCTGTTCTACTGGTATTTCAAATACCACCAAGGTCACCCAAGGTGGATAGATTTCAGTGAAGTTTCTAGACTGTTCAGATTAAGAGCAAAGGACTGGTGGTGATCTACTTCTAAAAATTAGCCAATGAAAATCATATGAATCACAAGAGAATATTACCCTATTCACTTACTTTGGACACGTGACCAAGAATGATCAATCATTGGAGGAGGACATCATGCATGGTTAAATTGAGGGTCAATGAAAGTGAGGGAAGCCCACTGACAGAGGTTGGCACAGTAGCCATAAAAATCACTTGAACAGGCTGATGATCATGAGGATAC
>NW_006921590.1:2440577-2441907 GCF_000298275.1 Orycteropus afer afer | reverse complement strand
TGGATTATCGATCCAACTTTTCATTACTGTCATTGATTCGCTCATTTATTAGGCATACTACACCAACTTTCAAAAGAAAGTGGAGTTGATTCATTCATTTCATCACTTTGTTTAATCAAGTATTTGTCTGGTGCTATAAAGCACCTTGAATATGGCCTCTTACACGGTAAATAAAAAAAAAATGCTCAGCTGTGCATTGATATGTTAATATCAGACGTCTCCTCTTATTTATACTCCTTAGTTCCCATTTGATTAAATTTTATGACTTGCTTACTTTTTTAATGTTGTATATAATTTTTCAAGCTACCTTAAGATCTTTTGAAATAAGATAGGGGTAAAAATCTGCCATTACAAGCAAATAAATATATTTGAAAATAAATGCTTATTAGACTGTATTTGGGGAGATGGAAATGCATATATTTATAATCTTCTGGAATGGATTTTGGAAATATATATCAAAAATGATTTAAAATGTGCATAATTTAGATCTAGCAATTTCACTTCTGGGTACTTTTCCTAAGAAACTATCAAATAATGTAGAAAGAACAGGTAAAAACATGGGAATTTTATTTTTATTTATAATCATTATTATATAAAATATCTTAAATGTCATAAATGTTCACCATGACATATTGGATAGGCAAATTATGCCCCCAAAATTGGACATTATGAAGTCATTAAAGTGCCAACATTGATCCATATTTATTGACACTGAGAAATGACAATATTAATGAAATAGATAGTTATAAAATAGTAGTAAATGCAAACGCAACCATTGCCATGGAGTCAGATCTGACCCATAGCAATCCCTCCTTGGGTTTCCGAGGCAGTATCACTACGGAAGTAGATTGCCCAACCTTCTTTCCAGGGAGTGGCTAGTGGGTTTGAACAGCCAGCCTTCTGGTTAGCAGTCAAATACTTTAGGCACTATGCTACCAGAGCTCCCATAAAATAGTAGTATGTGTAAAATAATCCATTTTAGTTCAAAATAGCTATATATTTATATTTGTATGTTAAATATATGGCAAATGTGTACAATGGTTATCCCTGTGTGATGGGATTAAGCTTGATTTAAATTTTTTAAAATTTATTTTTTCTCTTAAGTATTGGCAATGGTTCTATATATGGCTACTATTAAGCTGATATGTTCTTTCATACTCATACAAGTGACTAAAATATTGATTTATATTTCATATTCTTTGAAATATAGGCAGTATTGTGAGGCCTCCTTTGGCAAGCATAATGCCACCTCTGCTGTCCTGAGTGCTCAGTACCTTCCTCCCAGACCTCCTATATCTCACAATGATTTATTTAGCAACTAAAATAATTG
>NW_006921590.1:2436124-2439827 GCF_000298275.1 Orycteropus afer afer | reverse complement strand
CTAACACCAACCATTCCTCCTGCAGCACCCACCACTTCTCTGCTGGGTTCCAGAATTAGCTGTAGTGGCCACACAGAACTTACAGATTATGGGGTTTATTAGGGAAGCAACTGGCTCCAATTCAAGCTCGGTCTCTCTCAGCCTGCCGTCTCTCAACTGACAGTCTCTCTCAGCAGTGCGTGTCTCTGGAGGTCTCTCTCACCAGTGCATGTCTCTCAGTCAGCAGTGAGAAATTTCTTCTGCCTCCAGGAGAGCTCTCTTTGAGCCTGGCAGAGTGGCCAAACTAACCAATCCCAACATCAGAATTCTATACACCTGAGAGAGAGTGAACTTCCCAGAAAATTACTTTGTTCTGCTGCCAACAGAAATAGCTCAGGTGGATAACCTTAACAATCAGGAGCTACTCAGTTGCTTATAGCAAATTCCACCATGGAGTTTACAAAGACTTATGGTTAGACAAGCCACACTATGTAATTTACTACACCACAGACTCGCTGCCTGATTTTGCTTCTTATAGCAGATTTAAAGCAGGCTGGCCTCATAGGCAGCCAAGAAAAAGCGCATGACTGTACCAATGCTTGTTTGGGCATTGCTTTGCTGTACCAAAGGTGCTCTGGTGGTGTAGTGGTTAAAGTATCTGGCTACTAACCAAAAGGTTTGAGCCCTCTAGCTGCTCTATGGGAGAAAAGATTGCCATTTTCAATGATTTCATTTTACTTGGGTCCATAATCAACACCCATAGAAGCAGCAGTCCAAGAAATCAAATGTCATATTGCCTTAGGCAAATCTGCTGCAAAAAAAAAAAAAAAAAAAAAAAGAAAATTCACAGCCCTGGAGTCAACTCCCACTCATAGCGACCCCTCCTTGGGTTTCTGAGGTGGTATCTCTATGGAAGCAGATTACCAAGTCTTCCTTCCGGGGAGAGGCTGGTTAACAGTCAAATGCCTTAGGCACCATGACACAAACCTCTTTAAACTGTTAAAGGCCAAAGATGTCACTTTGAGGACAAAGGTGTACTTTACTCAAGGCATGGTATTTTCACTTAACTCATATGCATGTGAAAGCTGGACAATGAATAAGGAAGGCTAAAGAAATGTTGGTGCTTTTGAATTGTGGTACTGATGAAGAGCTCTTAATATACATACCATGGACTATCAGAAGAACAAACAAATATGTGCTGGAAGAAGGACAGCTGGAATGTTCCTTATAAGCCAGAATAGCCAGATTGTCTCATCTACTTTGGTCATATTATCAGAAGGGACCAGTACCTGGAGAAGGATATCATGCTTAGACTGACACAGTGGCTACAATGATGGACCCAAGCATAGCAAGGATTGTGAGGATGATGCAGAACTGGTCATTGTTTGGTTTGGTTTTGTATAGGGTCACTGTGAGTTGGAACCAACTCCACGGCACCTAAGAACAACACACATGGACAGCTGATCTTCAACAAAGGGCCAAAACCATTAAATGGGGAAGATAAAGTCTCTTTAACAAATGGTACTATTATAACTAGATATCCATTTGCAGAAAAGTGAAAGAAGATCCATATTCCTCTCTCATCATACACAAAAACTAATTCAAGATGGATCAAAGACCTAAATCTAAAACCTAAAACTGTGAAGATCATGAAAGAAAACAAGGATAAACTTAGTGGACCTAATTCATGACCCGGATAGACATAACCAATAGTGCACACACAGCAGAAGATGAATTAGAATACTGGGACTTTCTGAAAATTATATTCTTTTGCAGATCAAAAAACTCCCAAAAAGTAAAAAGAGAACCTACAGATTAGGAAAAATGTATGGCAATGACATATTTGACAAAGGACTTATTTCTAAAATTTATAGAAAACTTCAGTACCTCAACAGCAAAAAAGACAAACAGCTCAATAAAAAATGGGTGGAGGGCATGAACAGACATTTAACCAAAGAAGATATTCAGATGGCCAACAAACACATGAAGAAATGTTTGCAATCATTAGTCATTAGAGAGAGACAAATCAAAACAACAGGGAGGTAACATCTCATCCCAGTATTAATAGCAAGTTCATCAGACAAAAAAGCAACAAATACTGGCAAGGGTTTGGAGAGACTGGAACTTTTATACACTGCTGGTGGGACTGTAAGATAGTACAGTCATTCTGGGAAACAGTATGTTGCTTCCTAAAAAAGTTGGAAATAGAAATACCATTTGATTTAGCAATCCCACTAGTAATATATCCTGAAGAAGTGAGAGCCAGGGCATGAATAGATGTGTGCACACCCATGTTCATCACAGCACTATCCACTAAAGCAAAGAGATGGAAACAACCTAAGTGTCCATCAACAGGTGAATGGATAACCAAAATAAAGTACATACACAATGGAAAACCTAAATTTCTTTACTATGTAAAGTGAAGAATCTGCAAAACACCTCATAACATGAGTGAACCTGGTGGACATTATGCTAAGTGAAATAAGTCAATTACAGAAGGACAAATATTGTATTAGTCCACTATTTTAAAAAATCAAGGGAAGTTTACACATGGAAGGAAAATTCTTTGGAGAGGAAGGGAGGGAAAATTGCTAGCTAGGTAAGAGGCATGTATTGATAAGAGTAAAGGGAAAGCAGTATACCAAGGACAAGTGACCAGCACAATTATCAGTAAGGAAAAAGAATAGGGAGAGGTGCACAAGAGGTACAGACAACAAAGGTAACTACTGTTACATACATATTTCTGCATTATCAGTAATAATAAATAAACATTAATCTGCAGGTATGTACCCAGGTGGATAGGCAAGATGATCAGCCATGAGTAGGTGAATGAGAATATACCCATGACCATATACAGGTTTTGCAGATGATATTTCTACAAATGTATGTGCTATAAAATTGCCCATATATATAGTGGAGCTAACAGGAAAGAAGTTATGACAGCTACTTAGCCACAGCCAAACACCCTGAGAGAGTGAGTCACTGGGTCTGTGGGCTTGGGATCATAGTTGCAGTAGACAGAAAGCTCAATTGCCACAGCATACTACACAAAAACATTCTACATCCTACCTTAGTGAGTAGCAACTGGGGTCTGAAAAGCTTCTGAGCAGCCATCTGATATGCAGTTATTGATCTCTCTTCTGGAACAAACAAGAGTGAAGAAAATCAGACACATGGGAATAATTATTTCAAGGGACTAGTGGCTGATGGGAACCTCAGTTCCCATGACCCTGAGACCAGAAGAACTAAGTGGTCCCAGGCTACCACTGCCAGGTACTCAGAAAGGGATCATAATTGGAGAACCTGGATAGAGTGGGAGAAAAATGTGGAACAAAATTCAAAAGCATTAAAAAAAAAAAAAAAAAAAAGCCTTCCTGGTCTTGTCTCCAGGGGCTTGCTCTCCATCAGAGGTTAGTCCTATCAGGCTCTTGCCTTCTACTGATCAAGAATGACCAGGAGAGGCTCAGACTTTTCACACCAACAAAGCTTTATTAGGTAAGAATGAAAATGGCTTGCAAGTGGAGACAGAGAGGGACCAGGCAATGCTATTCTTTGTCTCCCTGAACAAAGGATTTCCTGGGTGCTTATAAATGGTTTTGAGCTGGAAAAGGGAAAGAGGCAGGGTTATGAAGATTAAGCACGTGTGCAGGAGGCAGTTCAAGACAGAATCCCTCGCAAAGGCTTTATTGTGCCACTTTGATTCTTGGTAGGTGCTTTTGCCTCA
>NW_006921590.1:2433779-2434979 GCF_000298275.1 Orycteropus afer afer | reverse complement strand
AAATTCCTAACAACATCAATCTTTTCTACATTTATCATGATGTTGCTTATCGGTCCAGTTGTGAGGATTTTTGTTTTTATTATGTTGCGGTACAATCCATACTGAAAACTAGTCTTTAATCTTCATCAGTAAATGTTTCAAGTCTCCTTCAATTTCAGCAACCAAAGTTGTGTTATCTGCATATCACAGGTTGATAATGAGTCTTCCTTCAAACCTGATGCCATATTCTTCTTCATGTAGTCCAGGTTCTTGGATTATTTGCTCATGATACAGATTGAATAACTATGGTGAAAGGATACATACCCTTCCTGATTTTAAACCATCCCCTTGTTCCGTTCAAACGACAACCTCCTGGTCTATGTACAGATTTCTCATGAGCACAATTAGGTGTTCTGGAATTCCCATTCTTCACAGTGTTATCCATAATTTGTTATGATGCAGACAGTAAAATGCATTTGCATAGTTAAAACACAGGAAGATATCTTTCTGGTATTCTTCGCTTTCAGCCAAGATCCATCTGACATCCTCAATATCCCTCAGTCTGTGTCCTCTTCTGAATACAGCTTGATTTCTGGAAGTTCCTTGTCAGTATACTGCTGTAACCATGTTTGAATTATCTTCAGCAAGACAATACTGGTGGATCAGGATAAAGCCAGTGGATCTGTATGTGGGTGGATCTATTTCTGGATTATCAGTTTTGTTGTCCTGGTCTATCTGTCTGTTGTTGTAACAATACCAGTCAATATTTTGACTATCATACTTGTATAGTAGTAGGTTTTGAGTTCAGGTAGTAGAAGACCTCCTGCTTTGTTCTTCTTCAATAGTCCTTTGCTAATCTAAAGTCTTTTTCCCTTTCATATAAAATTTATTACTGGTTTTTCTATGTCCTTAAAGAATGTTGAAGGAGTTTGAATTGAGATCACATTGGATTTCCTGATAACATTGGGTAGTACTGACATTTTCACAATGTTCAGCTTTCCTGTCCATGAGCATGGTATGCATGGTATGTTCTTCCGTTTATATAGGTCTCTTAAAGTTTCTTCTAGTAGTGCTTTGTAGTTTTTGTTTGTTTAGGTCTTTTGTGTGCCTGATAAGATTCACTCCTCAGTATCTTATCTTCTTGGTAGCTATTGTAAATGGTATGGTTTTCCTTATTTCCTTTTCAGAGACCTCTTTGTTGATGTAGAGGAATCCAACTGA
>NW_006921590.1:2429967-2431234 GCF_000298275.1 Orycteropus afer afer | reverse complement strand
TATTCTATTTTTGATTTGTAATTTTGTAGTATTGTGATCCAGGAAGATGCTTTATAGTGTTTCAGTCCTTTTAAATTTATTGAGGCTTATTTTGTGGCCTAACATGATAGTGTATTCTGGAGGATGATCCACATTCACTGGAAAAGAATGTATGTTGTGTTTTGTTGACTAAAACATACTGTGAGGTAACTTGATATGTTTTTCTCCATCCCTTGACTGTTATTTTTCTTTGTTTTTAAGGTGAGTCTCTTGTAGTCAGCATATTGCTGGATCTTGTTTTCATATTCAGTCTGCCACTCTCTTTCCCTTGAGTAATGCATTTAATCTATTCATATCCAGTATAATTAATGATAGGTACAAATTTAATGCTGTTATTTTGTGTTTATTATTGTGTGGTTGATGGTTTCTTTGTTCTGAATATATTTCTGTGCTGAATTCATTTTGTTATCAGGGTTTCTTTTCCTTTTTATTTTTCATTTGTTTTCACTAAGTCCTTGTAATTTTCTTCTTTCTTCTTTTGATTAGAAGTCTTATTAGTTTTCATTGTCATTACCCTGTAATAAACTCTTATTTTCCTACTTTTGGACCACGTCCGTTCTGTATTGAAATCATCCTGACTCTCCACTTGGAAGTTTTATAATTTTTCCATCATTTCCCTCTATTTGCTTTGTAGTTGTTGTCATTTACATATTGATACCTCTGGTTCTGTATTACACATTTTGTGAGCTTACTTTTGAGAATTCTTTTTCTTGGTTGGTTTCTGGGTTGTGTTGTCACATGTCTTAATCTTATGTTGTTGTGTTCTGTTGTTGGTTTTCTGTCTGAAGGACTCCTTTTAGCATTTCCTGTAAGGTTGGTCTGGTTTTTACAAATTCCCTTTATTTCTATTTATCTGGGAATGACCTAATTTCACCCTCATAATTGAGGGGCAATTTTGCCGGATATATAATTCTTGGTTGGTAATTTTTTTTCGTTCAAGGTTTTGTATATGTCATCCCATTTTCTTCTTATCTGAACGGTTTCTCCTAAGAAATCAGGGCTTAAGTCTTACTAGTTTCCCTTTATAGGCAACATTTCATTTTTCCAAAGATGCTTTCAAGATTCTTTCTTTGTCTTTTTCTTTGGAAAGTTTAACTATGACATGTCTTGGCAACTTCTTCTTGGAGTCTGTCTTGTATGGGGTATGTTGAGCTTCATAGATGGCTATCTTTTTGTCTTTTATGATATTGGGGAAGTTCTCTGCTACCAAGTCTTTGACAATTCTCTC
>NW_006921590.1:2407966-2409910 GCF_000298275.1 Orycteropus afer afer | reverse complement strand
GACGGCACATAACAACAACACGGTCTCCTAGACATTTCGAAGTTGTTGTCTTTGTTTGTTGGTTATGTGCTCATTTGTTTCACCCTGGTTTTGTGTTTTACTTTGTTTTAATGTATCTGGAGATGTGGAACAGGTGCACTTCTTTGTTTGTTAGCTTGACTGTACTGAGTCACTCTCCAGCTTTCTCTGTTTTGATGCAATAACTGGTGGGAATGTGGACATTGGTCTCTGTCATGAAGAAGAGTTGCAGATGGCAAGAGAAGATGCTGTCCACTGTCTGTCATTGATCTTGTGGTACAGGAGCTATTGGCATTACTTGTCTGTTGGATGAGGTGGTCAGTGTAGTAAATATGGCTGACTGTGGTTGTTGTTACTAGGTGCTGTTGAGTTGGCTCTGACTCATAGTGACTATTCTGGTTACCTGGTGCTGTCATGACAAGAATATAACACAGATGGGATGGCTTTCACAAACAGGAGTTTATTCTTATAGCTTTGGGAAGCTAGAAGTCCAAGTTCCAAGTGCCAGGCTCTAGGGGCTGAGTGAAAGCTCCTCAGCCTTGGACTTCAGCTCTGCCTCCTGCTCCTGGCCCACTGAAGCTAGAGGCTTTTCTTCACTTGGACAGCTGCCAGTTGCTGAGGCTGACAAACCCAAGATTGACAAGTAAAAAGGCACAGTCCCAGTGTTACCAAACAACACAGCAGACCATTGATTCAAGTTCATTGAAAGTCCCCAGATTGGCAGAGCATGGCAGGTTGCTGAATAAGGACTCAGCTACATGCAGAGTTCAAGCATGCTATAAGCTAGAGACCATTCCCAAAGCTGCTGCTTGTACAGGGGAAGCAGACCATGTGCCCAAAGCAGCTACTCAGATGATGGTGGTAGATCCCACCATGGACCTGATTGACAGTCTCATCATGGGAATAACTACCACCAGCTGCCCAGCCACTTAACCAGGTCCAGCCAAGTTGACACACAACATTAACTACCACAGTGACTGTATGTACAACAAAACAAAACACTGCCAGATCTTGTACCACCCTCACAATCCTTGCTATACCTGAGCCCATCATTGAAGCCACTGTGTCAGTCCATCTCGTTGAGGGTTTTTCCTTTTATCTCTGACCCACCAGGTTAGCAAGCATGATATCCTTCTCCAGGGAATGGTTCCTTTTGACAATATGACCAAAGTAGGTCAGACAAAGTCTGGTCATTCTCACTTCCAAGAAGCATTCTGGCTGTACTTCTTCCAGGAAAGATTTGTTCTTTCTTCTGGCAGTGCGTGGTATTTTCATTATTCCAGCAAGCACCACAACTTAAAAGCACTGACTCTTCTTCGGTCTTCCTTATTCATCATCTATCTTTCCCATGCATCTGAGATTATTGAAAATACCATGCCTTGGGTTAGGTATACCTTAATATTCAAAGAGACATCTTTGCTATTCAGCACATTAAGGGGTCTTGTGAAGCAGATTTGCCCAGTGCAATGCATCATCAGATTTCTTGACTGCTGCTTCCATTAGTGTTTGTGGAACAAAGAAATATGAAATGGTTGACAACTTCAATCTGTTCTCTATGTATTGTGATGCTGCTTATTGGTTCAGTTGTCCAGGATTTTCATTTTCTTTGTGTTGAGCCATAATCCATACTGCAGACTGTAGTCTTAATCTTCATCAGCAAGTGCTTCAAGTCACTTTAACTTTCAGCAAGCAAAGTTGTGTCATCTGCATATCTCAGGCTGTTAATGAGTCTTCCTCCATTCCTGATGTCATGCTTTACTTCATAGAGTCCAGCTTCTCAGATTATTTGCTCAGCCTACATATTGAACATGTACGGTGAAAAGGTACAAACTTGATACAACTGATTTTAAACCATGCAGTGTCACTTTGTTCTGTTCAAACAGCCTCCTGGTCTATGTACATATTCCACATGAGCACAATTAAGTG
>NW_006921590.1:2400949-2407815 GCF_000298275.1 Orycteropus afer afer | reverse complement strand
AGTGATGAGAAACCAGGAAAAAGGAAAAAGAATGTAAGGAAAAGAGAGAAAACAAAAGTGGAGAGGATGAGAAGGATGGTGGTTTGGTAAAAATGAAAGAAGACAGTTGTGGGATAAATAATCAAATAGAAAGGAATAAAAATTGGGGAAGAGAAAAGTAGAAAAATGAAGGAAGGATAAGGTAATTGAGGAAGGATTTTTCTAGTTATGTTCAGCCAGCAGCCCTGATGACTGGCAATTGTGGCAGAATTCACCAGAGTGCAAACCCACATAAGAGAAAGGAGATTGGTGCAAGAAGTGACCTCTAGGAGAGCAGGCTAAAGCTTGTTTTTGTACTTAGTGTAAGATAGATCAGTCAGTGATACAGGAGAGGGATAAGGACGACTGCTTCCCCTGTGTCTATTTGGAATGGTTTGCGGATGGTGCAGTTCGGCTGTCATTTAAAGTCCTGTAGTTCAAACCCACCAGCTGACCCACAGGAGAAAGGGCTGCCCTCCTCCACAAAGATCCACAACTCCCAAAACCCCAGAACTCAGTTCCATGTGATGCTAAAAAGGGTGCTAAGAGTTGGACTCAAGCCCAGTGCGGTGGGTCTAATTTGGGATTTGGTTTATTCAGGGAAAGTGTTTCTTCCCTTTTCCTTACTCCCTTCCTGACTCTTTGGAGCTTAAGCTACAGGCAATCTGATCCATTTTCCTACATTATCTTCTCCCACAAGAGCAGTTTTAGCTCACCTTGGAATCCTTTCAATCTGTCTACCCTGTGTCTGTAAGGCCTGTTGGTTCCATGGAGGATATACCCCCCACCCGTCCTTCCTCAGCCTTCTTTGTGTTTGTAGTGGCTTCTCTTCAGCCTGGCCAGCTTAACCCCTCTCCCCTCTGCACCCAGTCAGTGTACTCACTCCCTTTCCTGTCTTCTCTCAGTCGAATATTTTATCTTTTCGTTGTCTACTGCCAACCCACTGCCATCGAGTCGATTCCAACTCATAGTGACCCTCATTAGGTTTCCAAGGGTGTAAATCTTTACAGAAGTAGACTGCCTCATCTTCCTCTCATGGGGCAAGCAGCTGGTGGGTTTGAAATGTGGACCATCTGGTTAGCAGCCAAGTGCCTTACCCATTATGCCACCAGAGATCCTTTATCTTCTCATTAGATGCTCATAATTCCTGTACAGTTATTTGTATCTGTTTCATTGAGTTTCCCAAAATCTCTTTTGAAAGAGGGATCTGGTGTTGTCTGTTAGTAGGACACCATCTTCTGCATTCTCATGACAAGAATGTTAAGTCATACATTCTACTCACTTTTACATGATAGGTGTCTTTTTGTTTTGCTTTCAATTGTGTGTGTTGTGTATACATCCTAGTAACAACATGAAGAAGTGATGTCTAATGGGAAAGAGTAATGCAGTAGATTTGAAGGGAAAAATATATATACTTTAAGAATAATGGAAAAAAAATCACACATTTTCTTGTGGCCATAATGTGCAACAGAAGATTCAAATTATAGTCAGAACTCTGACACAATAAATTTATGTGATTGTGTCCAAATTATTTAATCCTGCCCTTGTTTTCCTCATTTATGAAAGAAAGGTTTGACTAGGTCAGTGGCTGTCACATTGTGCTGTGCTTCAGATCACTTGGAGGGCTTGTTCAAACCCAGGTTACTGATCCTATGGCCAGATTTTCTGATTCAGTAAATCTGATTTTGGTCACTTCTAATGAGTTCCTGGTGATGCTGGTAATTCTGTCTTGGGGACCCCATTTTGTAAATCAGTCTATTGGTAACTTCGACAGTGCCTCTTAGTTTTACTAGTTAGTGCAATAATATTCTAAGTTTTCTTGTTGTTGTTGTTGTTATGTGCCATCGAGTCAGCCTCGACTCATAGTGACCCCTCCTTGGGTTTTCAAGGCAGTATCACTACAGAAGTAGGATTGCCTAACCTTCCTTCTGAGGAGTGGCTGGTGGGTTTGAACTGCTAGCCTTCTGGTTAGCAGTCAAGGGCCTTAGGCAGTATGCTACCAGAGCTCCTAAGTTTTCTTAGACAGTGGAATATATTGAATCAGCACGTGGAGGAAGGGTCCTGCAATCTGTATTTTAACAAGCACTCTAGGTGATTTTGATTTTTGATGCACATTCAAGTATGAGAACTACTGATTTAATGAAAAACAAATCACCCAACTCATAATCTTGTCCCTTAAAGCATAGTTGTATTATTACACACTTAATTGAGTTATAGATAATAACCATATATAATCAACATGAGTTGAATTCTAGAAAGCTTTTCTTACAAATGAAAAAATATATATATATGTATGCAAAGATACTGTGTTCTTTCTATCGTAGTTGATTGGAAGTGACAGGACCCATCTCAAAAAAGGACATATATGACCTCATGTAATTTGAAGTCCAGTTGGAAGGTAAATTCAGGAATAATTGAACTCTTAGTGATACCTTTAAAGACAGAGAACTTCCCATCTCCAGGCTGTGCCTTCTTAATGCTGGTTTCCCTTACGCTTCACAGATGGCAACCAGTGGCCTGTTAGAGTACTTAATTTCTTAGTCATTTCCAGCTGAAAAAGGGGAGAGATAATCAGTCTTTCCCCAGCATGACATGTAACACTTTCCCCCAATGTGTTTGGGTTCCATAAGTCACCTTCCTATGCCTATAGTGTTATCTGCAGAATGCATGCACTGAGTCACTGAGAGAAATCAGGACCTACTCTATATCTGAGGATGGGTGTCCATTCTCTGAGTCACATGGTGGGAGGTGTGGTGGATACCAAAAAAGAACTGACTTTCACAGTGAAGGAAGAAAGTGTGGGATTGATGTTGGGTAGGAATATAACAGCATCCACTTTGGGTCCTTAAAGGTTTGGTTTTCTATAGATTTAGTTCTGGTTAAATGTATTATTTTTTTTATAGTGTATATACTCATACACATTCACATACGCAGTCTCTTTCACATAAATTGTAAAATAAAAAAATGCCATTCCATAAGAATGAAAAGATTGTACTTCAACTGGCATAACAACTTTCTTTCCAGTAAATATTATCGTGAGTTAAAATTTATTAATTTGACCAGTATTGTACTGTCATTCCTGTGAGCCTAGAATCATGATGCCAGTGGGATCACACTCACATGTATACATGCACAGTCTAAGTTTGGGTTCCCTCAAAAGTGGACCTTGAGACCTGCATTTGTATGCAGGGAGTACATTTTCCAAGTGCTGTAAACACTGACAGGGAAATGAAAAACAATTATAGCAAAATAAAGACAACCAATGTGTGAGTTATTAAGCAAATAACTCTCTGAGATTCTGGAAAAGAGAAAAAGAAGAATCCTTGGCACAGAGATGCTGATTCTGGTAGTTGGCAGTTGTAAGAGCACAGTGATGTTGTAGGATCTGAGGGATATAGGTGAGACTCTGTGTCTGTTACAAACATGTATACATACATTTGTATGACATACATATATATTTTGCTATATATAGTTTAATAAGTATATGTATGTGCACATCTGTGTATGATAGTTACTGTTATAATCCCCATTTTGAAAATAATGAAACTGAGGCACAAAGAAGTTAAGCAACTTGGCAAAAGTTGCACAACACATAATTGGCACAATGGAAATTCAACCTCAGTTACTGATGCTTGGACCTTTGCTCTTAACTACCATACTTTTGAAGTCAAGATAGTTTATTTTTTTTCTCTGAGAAACTGTTCTTTGACATTAGATTATTATAAAAGGTCTTGTTACCACAGTTTTGCCTCTTGTGTATGCCACTCTAGGCCTTGGGGCAAATGTCACACTGTCCTCTGGTATAGGCCACCCTGTACAGAATCCAGCCTTTTTTTAGGCCATGTTTACATAGAATTAGAGTTTTCATTAATTGATAATCTTTAAAGGACAACATCTCTGTGAGCCAATGCAACCAGGAAATTAATTTCTACTGTTTGCAGGACTGTGTCACCAAGGCCATAGGGTCCTGAAAAGGTTAGCAAATGCAAGCTGTGGCTCTCAGCATGACTTTTCTTGCACAGCAAACATGTTAAAATTTAGAGATTCAGTCAAGCACACACTGTTTATTTTTGCTTTAATACATATTCTCCTATGAACAAGCCAGGGTCCTGGAAGCATCTGCCTTATTTTACTTTTGTACATTTTTCATTTGACACTTCAATATTGCCTTTGGTTTTGTTGTCTAATATACTTCATTATCTTAAAATGTATTATTTCCTGAATTCTGACAGCATATCTGGCACTGTACAATACACAGGGAAAGCAGCCCCATTCTGCATACTGACGTTTGTCATCTTTTACTTTCATTTAAATGTGCTGAGAGTGACCTCTGCTAATGGAGGATGTGTGGGTGGTTTCCATGAATGGAGCTTGACAAGGCTGTGTCTCGTTTAGTAAGCACCTTTACCAATATGCTTTTGAACACCACAGAAGTCTTATAAAGAGGATCTCCTCCTCTTCCCATATCTCCTCAGCCTCCTTATCTTACTCATCCTTCCCATCTTCCTCATATGATGATCATCCTTATTGTGTAGAGGGAGTAATTAAGAGAGTGGGGTGTGTCATCAAACTTACGTTATTTTACATATAAATAATGGAACAAGTGTCAGAACAGGCTTGCATGGGCTTATGAGAGCTGATTTGTTTTACATACATCTTTTCAAATTTAATGTTCAATGATGTCATGTTAGTAGCTTGCCATTGGCTGTGGTGGAAATATTAACACCTTGGAAACTGACAAATGGTACTTATTGGGACACTTTTCTCCCCCCCCCCCCCATTTTTTTTTCCTGGAGTGCCATTTTACCAGCACATCACTGGGTGTAACATATACTACAGTAAATGGCATAAGGTACTCTCCTCTTAAATGTACAGCTTGATGAATTTTCACTCCTATATCCACCACTACCAAGGTCAAGCTATCAACTCGCTCCCAAATTGTTCCTGCATGCTTTTTTCTGGACAAAACCATTCCCTCCCAAGGTAACCACTATTTTAATTTCCATGAAAATCCATTAGTTTTTCCTTTATTAAACTTTATGCAATGGAATCATCAGCAGGTTCTTTTTGTAAAAAGATAAAAATAAAAAATAAACCTTTTCTTAAAATATAATTTATGTGCAGTGAAATACACAAAACTAAAGTGACATGGGTCAATGCATTTTTTTTTTTTAATGTTCCCTCCTTTCCCCTCCCACCCTTGGTCAGCATGTATTTCTTTTGAAAATGACTTCCTTTGTTCAAGAGTTTGTCTGTGAGAGCAGTGAATATTTCTGTGTGCATCTGTACTTCTCCCTCTTTCTCTTTCTTGCTATAGAGCTGCGCCGTCTAGTATGTTATAAAGTGGCTATAGTTGCATGTGGTCATGAAGTGGTCGAAATTTGTCTAGTGTGATGGAAGAACTGCATTTTTAATTGAACTGAAATATACAGAGTTGAAAAGCACACTAGATTGTGAAGATTTTTCTATAAAAGAGAATGTAAAATACCCTAATATTTCTATATTGATCTCATTTTAGTGACAATATTTTGGATATATTATGCTCCATATATAATTTTAAAATAGAATCATCTTGTATTAATTTCCAAGGGCTGTCTCACAGATTACTACAGAGTGAGTGACATAAAACAATAAAAAGTTATTCTCTCACAGCTCTGGAGGCCAGAAGTCCAAACTAAAGGTATTGGTGCAGGGTTGGTTCTTTTTAGAGGCTCTGAGGGAAAATTGCCTCCACGCCATCTCCTATCGTCCAGTGGCTATTGAGGATCCTTGCCATTCTTTGCTTATATACATGCATCATTGTAGTCTGTGCCTTAATCTTCATGTAGCCTTAACCTCCCTGTCTCTGTGTCTTCTCCTTTTCTGTCTCATATCATGACACTCATCATTGAATTTAGGATCTGCACTAATGCAACATGATATTATGTTCATATCCTCTCATTACTTACATCTGTAAACCAGAACCAAACCAGTTGCCATCTACTTCATTCTTACTTAGGGCAGCCCCATGTTTTGTAGAGTAGAACTGCATGCCACAGGGTTTTCTAGGCTGTGGGCTCTTGGAAGCAGATCACCAGGTCTTTTTTATGAGTTGCCTCTGGGTGGGTTTGAACCTTCAATCTTTCAGTTAGTAGTTGAGTGCTTAACTGTTTGCACCAACAAGAGAACTTATTCTAAAAAAAAGTCACATTCTGCTGATCCAGGTGGACATATCTTTCTGCAAGAATACCATTTAATCCACTACACATTTGTTTCTTTGTACTTAATGTAGCTACTAGAAGTTTAATATTACACATGTGGCTCTCATATTTCTATTAAAGAGTAATGCTACTCCTCTCAGTTTGTTGTACTATGGTGGCGCCACTCATGCGCATGCTGATACTTTTCAGTGGGCCGCATATTTCTTTTACTCTTTCTTTCACTTCTGTGTTTTTTTTTGTTGTTCTCTCTTTGCTATTTCCTGCTGACCCATCATCCACTTTCATAAGCCTCTCTTCAGTTTCTTTCAGTTGCAGGTAAACTCATTTACTGATTTTTTAGTTCCAGTGATTTGACTTTCCATGATTAGAATTTTTATTTGTTATTCTTCCACAGATTCTAGTTCTTTACTAAAATTTTTCACCTTATATCAGTTTTCTTTCTATATTAATCAATTATTTTAGTGTTCACGTCTGAGTCTTCTGTAATTCTGTTTCTGTTGTATTTTGTTTTTTCTCGAGATCATATTATTTTGTACACGTGGTAATGGTTTATTGAATGTTTGGCAGCATGTTTGAAATACTGTAGAGGCTTAGGATGATGTTATTCTCCTCCTAAGATGATGCCTTTGATAGGGCCTGTGGTAGTTA
>NW_006921590.1:2398341-2399619 GCF_000298275.1 Orycteropus afer afer | reverse complement strand
CTTGTTGCTGTTATCACTACCTCTGGTTTTGCTGCATTTTGGAGCCATTATGCACTTCAAGGTAATATTTTCAAAAGAAAATTAAGCAGATAATGCTATAACACTTGAGATGCGCAATCCTCAAGATACAAGACTGGATGCTGCTGCCTATGAGTGGAAGCATACACTGTTATGTAGAAACTTTTTACATAGAAAGTACAGTACATACATAAACTAGTAACATAGACATTTATTATGACTGTCAGATGTATGTATTATGGGTTATACACGTACTGTACCATTATACAATTGGCAGCACAATCACTTTGAATACAAGAGACATGAGATACACATGTTGCATGTAGAAAACTATTGAATTTGCTATGTTCCATTCTCTGATCAGGATTTCTGATTTCTTTCATAACCTTAGAGAACCTCGGATGTGTATGCTATTGGATATTGCCTGAATAGATGTTATGTGTCAAGTCACTGTACTAATAATAACTCTTCTGTGTTTTTCAGTACCTTTTTAATTGGCTGCTTAGAATTTTGTCTTCCAGCACCACTTATCAGTAAATACTATAAGGAGGAATTTTATGATGAAGATAGAGATCACTTCTCTGTGTGTCTTCTCTTTAGACATTTGATTCCTCAACTTCTCGCTCATTTGGCAGCTCTAAATTCCATTTTTGTCTCTGCAGCTCCATGAGATTGTCAAAAGCTCTGCTGACTTCTCTGCCATTTAGTGGCTGCCATCTGCTGGGCTTTTTAGCTTCTCATTCTGCACCAAGAATTGGCAAATGGCTCAAGAGGAAAAGCGGTATGCAGAAAGTTGGGCTCAGCTTAAGGATCTTTTTTTATTTTCTTCTTCTTCATTACCTTGGCCTCTGAAGTTCTGGCATCCTTGGCAGATCCTACTAATTCAAACAGATGTTTTGTTTTGTTTTATCTTCCCTTTCTCGTTGTTCTCACTAGGAGCTTTGTTATTCTTTACTCTACTTCATTGTAATCAGAAGCAGGCATTGCACGTTAGCATTTTAAGCAGAATTTAGAGACACAGAATTTTGTTAAACTTGAATTCCAGTAACAGGCAACATATCCTATTTTTTCTCTCACCGAAACCTCTAAATTGTGTGCTTAGAAATTTAAATGGTAGGTGCAACTCCTGCCTTGAGCTGGCCATCCAGCAGTGACTCTTAAGAAAAGTGGTATAATGGAAACAAATCTTTAATCTAGACTATACAGGAAACTAAAACTGTGTTCTAAGGTAAGCCATGTTACTTGGCTTGACTCTCTGAT
>NW_006921590.1:2382008-2389076 GCF_000298275.1 Orycteropus afer afer | reverse complement strand
TTCCGAGGAGTGGCTGGTGGGTTTGAACTCCACCTTACTGGTTAGTAGTCAAGTGCCTTAGCCACTATGCCACCAAAGCTCCTATGCAAGTATTAGTATGTTTCAACCTATATGCTACCTCAAATCCATGGAAAGTAGCTGCCTTGTATGCTGAAACAGTTCCATGGCTTATGGGTCATACCTCTCTCAAATATGGAGGGGACAATTTGTATTACACTTGTGAAATTTTGAATGTGAAATGATATTTTTGGATCTCATTTAATGAAAGGAGGATGAAGAGTGTTATGTTGGGTATCTATTATGTATAAGGTGTTTCTATATATTTTACCCCACTGCTATTGGGTAATGAGATATCCAAGGATGTTTGATACCTTAGCAGCAGTTCAGTAATGACATATTCTATTTGTCATGGACCCTAAAAAGTGTTTCACTGTAAATAAATATATTATTATAGTCAATTTAGGAGCCCCAGTAATGCAGTGGTTAAAGGACTTGGCTGCTAAGAAAAACATCATAAGTTCTAACCCACCATCCACTCTATGGAAGAAAAATGTGGTAGTCTTCTTCCATAAAGATTTGTTGTTGTTGTTAGGTGCCATCGAGTTGTTTCTGACTCATAGAAACCTCATGTACAACAGAACAAGACACTGCCCAGTCCTGTGCCATTCTCATGATCCCTTCTATAAACGAGCCCATCGTTGTAACCAGTGTATCAATCCATCTCATAGAGGGCCTTTCCTTTTTTTGCAGACCCTCCACTTTACTAAGCTTGACATCCTTCTCCAGAGAATGGTCCCTTCTGACAACATGACCAAAGTAGGAGTGACAGAGTCTGGTCATTCTTGCTTCCAAGGAGCATTCCAACTGCACTTCTTCCAGGACAGATGTGTTACTTCTTTTAGCAGTCCATGGTACTTTCAGTGTTCTTTACCAACACCACAACTGAAAAGCATCAACTCTTCAGTCTTCCTTATTCATTGTCTAGCTCTCTCATACATATGAAGCAATTGAAAATAGCATGGCTTGGGTTAGGCGCACCTTAGTCTTCAAGGAGGCATCTTTGCTCTTCAGCACTTGAAAGAGGTCTTTTGCAGCAGATTTGTCCAATGCAGTATGTTGTCTGATGTCTTGACTGCTGCTTCCGTTGGTGTTGAATGTAGAACCAGGTAATATGAAGTCTTTGACAACTTCAATATTTTCTCCATTTATCATGATGCTGCTTATTGGTCCAGCTGTGAGGGTTTTTATTTTCTTTATAGTGTCTAAGGCATTTGACTGCTAACCAGAAGGCTGGCAGTAGAAACTCACAAGCACTCCTCAGAAGGAAGACTAAGCAAACTACTTCCATAGAGATACTGCCTTGGAAACCGAAGGAGGCATTGCTATGAGTTAGAAACTACTCGATGGCAGTGAGGTTTTTGTTTTTTGTGAATCCACACTGCAGACTGTAGTCTTTAGTCTTCATCAGTAAGTGTTTGAAATCATCCTCACTTTCAGCAAGCAAAGTTGTGTCATCTGCATATCACAGGTTGTTAATTAGCCTTCTTCCAATCCTGATGCCACATTCTTCTTTATATAGTCTAGCTTCTCAGATTATTTGTTCAGCATACAGATTGAATATGTATGGTGAAAGGATACAACCCTGATGCACTCCGTTCCTGATTTTAAATCATGCAGTATCCCCTTGTTCTGTTTGAAGGACAGCCTTCTGGTCTATGTATAGGTTCCTCTTGAATGCAATTAAGTGTTCTGGAATTCCCATTCTTCTCAATGTTATCCTTAATTTTTTATGATTCTCACAATCAAATGCTTTTGCATAGTCAATAAAACACAACTAAACATCTTTCTGGTATTCTTTGCTTTCAGCCAAGATCCATCTGACATCAACTATGATGTGCCTTGTTCCACATCCTCTTCTGAATCCTGCTTATATTTTTCGAAGTTCTCTGTCAATATACTGCTGCAACATTTTTTGAATTCTCTTCAGTAAGATTTTACTTGTGTGTGATATTAATATTGTTCAGTAATATCCACATTCTATGGGATCACCTTTCTTTGGAATGGGTACAAATATGGATCTTTTCCAGTCAGTTGGCCATAAAGATTTACAGCCTTGGAAATGCTGTGGGGCAGTTCTACTCTGTCCTTATAATATAGTCTCTATAAGTCAAAATCAACTTGATGACAGTGGTTTGTGTTTGTTTGTTTGTTTGTTTAGTGTTTAAATTATTGAAATCATTAGTTTGTTTGGGCTTACCATCTTGATATTTGCATTATACTTCCCTTAATCCATCACCAAAACCAAACTCGCTGCTGTTGAGTCAGATCCGACTCATAGCGACCCCTCCTTCGGTTTCCAAGGCAGTATCACCATGGAAGTAGATTGCCCAATCTTCCTTCCAAGGAGTAACGGTGGGTTTGAATCTGCAGCCTTCTGGTTAGCAGTCAGATGCCTTAGGTACCATCCTATTTTATTCCTTTCCTGGTCTTTGAGGGTGAATCTAATGACCTTTGTTGTTGTTGTTGTTGTTATGTGCTGTGGAGTCAAAGTACTCTGTTTTATCTTCTTTACTGATCTTTTAGTAATATCCTCCCCCTCCCTTTTATTGTTCTCTTTTTAATGGAGTTCTAGAGAAAGGGTCAGCAAACTATGGCCTTTGGACCAAATTTGGCACTGTTTTGTAAATAAAGTTTTACTGAAGCACAGCTATGCCAGTGCCCACTCATTTACACATTGTTTATGGCTGTTTTTGCACTTCAGTGGAAGGGTTGGGTGGTTGCAACAGACACTGCATGGCCTGCAAAGCCTCAAATATGTATTGTTGGCTTCTTTACAGAAAAGTTTGCCAATTATGGCTCTAATATTAAGAAAAAAAAGTTTCACAGTCTTCCTTCAAAAAAATGAATCCTTATTCTACAAAATATATTATAAGACCCTTATTGTAAAGTCTTATATGTCCAGTAGCCATGATACTGTACTCTTTACTACTGTTGTCACATATACTTCTACATACGTTATAAACTTTTCAATACATTTGCAATAGTTTTACATTAGTCTATTGTGAAGGGAGCTCTGGTGGCATAGTGCCTAAGGCATTTGATTGCTAACCAGAAGGCTAGTGGTTCAAACCCACCAGCCATTCCTCAGAAGGAAGGTTGGCCAATTTACTTCCATAGAGATACTGCCTCAGAAATTGACTCAATGGCAGTGGGTTAATGTAGTGAAAGCCAGTAGTCTTTTAAAAGGATTAAAAACCAATAGTCTTCTTAATCTTGTAGTACAGATCTCCTGGAGATGAATTCTTTTAGCTTTTGTCTGTTTGAAAATGTCTTTATTTCGCCTTTATTTTGAAGATGTTTTCATTATAGAATTCTAAGTTGACAGTTCTTTTTGTTTTGTTTTTTTTCTGTTCAGTGTATTAAAGATGTCTTTTTTTAAGTTTATTTAAAGATGTTTTTTCTATTTTGTTTATTATTAAAAATGTCATTAGTTTCTAGTAAGAACCAGCTAATGCTTGTATCATTGTTTCCTGTCTTTTCTGCTTTGGTTGCTTTCTAGATTTTCATTAATCTTGGTTTTCATCTAAGTATGATGCCCTTTGGAATGATTTACTCAATTTATCCTGTTTAAGTTTCACTGAGGTCCTTGCTTCTGTGAGTTGATTTCTTTAATTAATTTTAGATAATTCTCAGTATCTTTTCAAATATTTCTTATGCCCCTTACTCTCTTTTTTCTCCTGCTGGGACTCCCTTTATACACCTTAAACACTTTGATATTGTCCCACATATTTTTTGTACTCCATTTTTTAAAAATTCTTTTTCTCCTTGGATAATTCCTATTGACCAGTCCTCAAATTCATAGATTGTTTTTTTCCTCTGCTCTCTTCAGTCTGCTGCTAATCCCATAAAATTATTTTAAGACTTCAATATTTTTTTTTCTAACTTTTACATAGGCTTATTTTTTTGTACTTTTCCTCTCTTCTTAAATTTACCAACTGTTCAAGCATGTTGTCTACCTGCTTGCCTATATACTTTTATATAAGTATTACAGTTCTTTCTATGGTTAGTTCCTATTTGATAATTCTAACACGTAGACCGTCTTAGGGTGGGATTCTATTCACTATTATTTCTTTATGAGATGGGTCACATTTTCTTACTTTTTCATGATTTCCTAATTTTTTATTGAATTCTGAATATTGTATATAAAAGAAACAATAGAAACTGAAGAAAATAGTATTTTTTTCCCTGAAAAAGCACAATTCTTTTGTTAGGCTCTGTAATGTGTCTGTTTGCTTATGCAGCTGGTGTAGAGTAATGGGTCAATGTAGTCTGTAGCTGAACTTAGTCTGAGCTTTGTTGTTCAATACAGATTTGTCTCAGTTCTCTGTTCTACCCTTCAGCAGACTTCAGCAGTCCCTCTATCTCTACTTTGTGGATTCTTCCTCAGCTCTGGTGTTCCTCCCCTGGTAGTTGATGACTATTCTAAAATTGAACATGATTGTGGGGAAGTTACCAGTTTTCTCTACTACTTTCACACTTCAGTGGGTTCTAATGCTTTGTGCCTCAAGAAATTCTCTTTTAGCTCTCCTGCCTCTCCTCCAGCAGTAAAAAACCAATACCTGGTACTCAGTGTAAGGCCCAGTATCACTGTGGGGTGTCCTTTCATCCTCTGCACACAGCCTCAGGCTTACAAAGTCATAGTGGACATTTGCCTGGCAAGGGGCTGTCCTCCTCCAGTAATAGAAAACTGCTGTGCTCAGTGTGAGGCACAACTTGCGTGGAGCGTTCATCTCATTTCCCTTCACTTCACAATTGATCTCAGTCCTTTGGCTCTACCTTGGTTTTACTCATGAATACTTTTGAAGGCCTGTGGAAAATAATTAAAGAGGAGTGGAGATTCCCTTTGTGCCTGGGGCTCCCAGGCTAAACTATCATGCCAATCCACAGGTGGTCTTGAAATGTGTTCAGAGTTTAGCAGTTTCCTTCTTACTTGCATTTAAGGCAACTTCTTCTTTCTCCCATCACTGTGCTAAGGAAGAAAACAGACAGGATTCACTTGTCTTCTACGAGAAGCTGTTGCAGTTTGGATTCTAGCTCAGTAGGGTTTGTGTATGTATGTGTGGAGTGGTATAATTTTAACTCTCTCATGGGCTATGGAAATAGCTTTGATTTTCTATAGTGTCTGGCTTCTTGTTTTGTTAAAGTGGGAACACATTAATCTTATGATTTTCTACTCTTAATAGAAATGGAAGTCGATATCTATCCCACTATCATTGAGTTGATTCTGACTCATAGTGACCCTATAGGACAGAGTAGAACTACCCTATAAGGTTTCTATGGCTGCTAATTTTTACAGAAGCAGACTGATTCATTTTTCTCCTGTGGAGTGACTGGTGGGTTCAAACTGCCAACTTTTAGTAAGTAGTTGAAAGCTTTAACCACTGAGCCAGCAGAGGTCATTGTGGAAGTTGATAGTGCTTTTTATTTTTGTATCTCAGAAACACACAGTAAAGTCCTTAGGAAGTTAATTGAGGCCATATCATCTTCATTTGGATAATAAGTGAAATTGGTTTCACAGGGCAGTAGTAGAGCAAAACTTGGATCCCCCGCCCCATATCCTTTTTCTTGTCCCCTCCAATTGTGCACTGTGTGGCCAATTGTAGAGCATAGTTCATCTGAAATCTGTCACCTTGCAGTCCTGGCAGGGCAACTGAATTGTATGAGGTAGAGGAAAAGTGGGAACAAAGACTTCTCTGATACAAAAATCTGCTATACTGACAGGACTATGTTCATAGTCCTAGATTTTGAATGGCACAGGCTTTTGTTGATGAGGCCCCTTCCAAATACCCTCTGTCTCATTCTGTGCCATTTACCTGGAACAACTGTAAAAAGTGGAATGGATGAGTTAGAGATTTGTTGTAATTTGACCATGTGATTTTATAATTGTCATAGCTGGCTATTGAGAGCCTCACATTTCATTGTATTTTATAAAAACAGTAATTTAGGGTGATGAAAGGAACTGCCTGTTGTAATTCATAATTGACCAGAATACTTTGTTTACACAAAATAATACAGCTCCTTGACATCAGAAGATAAATGCTGATCTGAGTTCTATATGATTACATTTTTTTGCACCTGAATTTTGAATCACATTATAGTAGCAAATGCCTTGAAGTAATTTTGTACTGAGCTTCCAATTGTTTGTTGAGCTAGTGACATATTCAATCCGTTGCACACATTGCAAAATTACCTTTGCTTTAAGCTTTACTTAAAAGGCCTGGGTCACACTAATTGAAGAATTTAGTTAAATACAGTAATAGCACTTGGTTAGAAGAAATCACAGATAACTACAACTCAGATGGCTGGCGCTATAACTTTTGACACACTGAACTGAATCTTACTAGTTTTTGCAGAACTTTCCTTGTTAGTACTCATAGCCACCTTCAGGTCACTGGACAGAAATCTGCTGGTGCTCTGTATAAACTGTGGCCTGAGCTATTTTCAGGATATCAAATTAGGAAACAAAAATGAATTGATGTAGAAGATATTCTTGAGGCTTACGTGGGGGGTAGATACCACAGCTTGCTTTCTTCACTCATGTGCTATTTCATAGTCATGGATGTAAGTGCAAGGGTAATGAGTTGCTCTGGGGTTTGAGGGCTCCAACTTCCAGGCAGCTCACACTATCGCATAGCAGGGCATGGTCCCTTTCCTTAAGCCCTTTGTTCATCTCTGTACTGATTTTAATATATCAGTTGGGGGGTTAAATTTTACAAGAACCCAGTGGATGGATCATAAAAGAAATGTGATAAAACTAGATTTTAAAGGTGGTCTAAGAGAGGGGGAGGACATTCAGTCAGTAAAAATAAACCATAAAATTTACCACCTCATCCCCCAAAACAATTGAATCCTAAATTTATCAGCTGTCACCTTGCATTATTTTTGGTGATCTCATATGATCTGCAATTTCAAAGAATACGTAAGGCTTGGGTGTATTTTATCTAGATACCATGGTTTACTGATGGATTTAAAGACAAAACTGTAGCTTATTTCCAGCCAAAGTAGCAA
>NW_006921590.1:2378772-2381403 GCF_000298275.1 Orycteropus afer afer | reverse complement strand
GCCAACCTTCTAGTTAGCAGTCAAATACCTTAGGCACTATACCACTAGAGCTCCTTAATCTCTAAAGCAATAATGCTGAAAGTGATCTCCAGACCAACAATGTAAGGATCATGTGGGAACTGGTTAGAAATGCAAATTCCTTGGCCCTACTCCAGCTGACTGAACCAGAAAATCTTGGGGATACAGCCCAGGGTTACGTGTTTTGACAAACCTTCCTTTTGATTCTGATGTACAAGTTTGAGAACCACTGCTCCTAGAGAAGGAGCTCAGGTAGCATAGTGCCTAAGGCACTTGACTGCTAACTAGGAGGCTGGCTGTTCAAACCCACCAGCCACTCCTCAGAAGGAAGTTTGGGCAATCTACTTCCTATTGATACCACCTCGGAAACCCAAGGAGGGGTCACTATGAGTCAGGTCCGACTCGACGGCACATAACAACAACAATAACAGCTCCTAGAGAGAAATTCAATTTCTGAATCTATTGACAGTGCTTCAGTGATTCCAACTCCTTTCTATCCTTGTGAGTTCATATATTTTGTGTTCCTACCTAGATCCCCTAAGCAAATTGTCACATTTCAATTCTTGTCATAGGACCTCATCTTGACTTTTCTTGCATATATGTTTAGTTGTTTGAAAGAAAAGGCTCCAGATGAAGTTGTAGCCCAGTCAGAGGAAATCTGGTGGTCTGGATATCTTTCAAAAAGCATCCAAAAAGTGAGGTGATGTCACCTTTGTGAAGTCACCATATCATAAGTCTTATCCTCTGCCCTCATAGTTTAGAAATCCAAACATGGCATTTCCTCAGAATTAAAGTGATCCAAGGATATTTTCAATTTTTTTCATTTCCAGTGAGAAATATATGTGCTTGAAGAATGCATATGCATGGGTCCTCTGGTTAATAGATTCTCTATTCAGGAAAACTACATGGGCTACCTGTGTGTAACCAGAAGTTAGTGAGCATGGAATCAGAATAACTTATTTTTATGATTCAAAATAGATATTTAATGAGATCAGACTATGATAACCCGAGATGGAAAACCAAACTAAAAACCAAACGCACTGCTGTCAAGTTGAATCCGACTCATAGCGACCCCTCCTTGGGTTTCTGCAGCGGTATCACCATGGAAGTAGATTGCCCAACCTTCCTTTCAAGGAGTGGCTGGTAAGTTTGAACTGCCAGCCTCTGGTTAGTAGTCAAATGCCTTAGGCATTACGCCACCAGAGCTCCCAGAGATTGAGAAGGTTCAATCTGTTTTCAAGAGTGGCCTACAGAGAGCCTTGGGCCAAAGTGCTGTCAAAGGATAACTCTCCACTGTAAAGTTTCAGGTGATCATTGCTAATATTTACTTCACTAACTCTTTTTTTTTTTTTTTTTTTAATTCTGTAATCTCATATGAATAATCTCTCTTTGGATTAACACATGCATTCTTTAGATTCTAAAGTTTTAGTAAATACTTACTCATCTGAGTACCAGACTCTCTTTAATGTAAATTTGCAAATCTCAATGTAGTCTAAAATCTTGAGTATCTAATTACTACATTTTTAATTAACAGATTTATTGCAGCCAAATAAATGGACATACACTTGCATTTCTCTTGTATAAAGACAGGAATTGCTGAGTAATACGGTAGGTGTGTGTTTAACTTTTAAAGAAATTGCCAGTTGTATTTTCAAAATCATCATAGACAGTCCCCAGGATACGAACGAGATTTGTTCCTAACTCTATCTTTTAGAAATCTTATGTAAGTCAGAACAGGTGCGACATTTATTCAGCCTTACTTTAGTGCAAGGAAAGACTCAGAGCCTTTTTAGTGATTTAAAAGCTGTACATGCAACAAGTGAAGGTGATTGTGATGAAGAATTTGTCGTACACAGGAGTTGACTCCATTGATTCAAAGTTAGGACAAATTTACAGAACATTAAAGGACATGTATGAGTTGTCTGTAAGTCAGATGTTCTTAAGCCAGAACTGCCTGTATGCCATTTTGCATTCTTACCAACAGGTGTGAGCATTCCAACTCCTCCATTTTCTTACTCATAGATAGTTGAGATGGTCAGTGGGCAGTCCTTTTAATGTCCATCATTCTAATAGATATGATACAATGATATTAGGTGGTCTTAAGAACTGTACATAATATAAATAATAATAATATAAGTAATTGAACTTTATTCTTTTTTCAACATTTAGAAGAAGAGTAGATATGATGTGAAAAGGTAAAAACAGTTCTAATTCTCTTTTTACACACACACACACACACATACATACATACATATTCACATATATATATATATGAATCAAACACAGTAGTCCTCAAAGGGTGCCTCTTGAGGTTCCCAAGACCCGTTCAGGGAGACAAAAGGTCAAAACTATTTTGATAACAATACCCAGATGCTTTGTGAATTTTTCACTTTGCTTGTGTGCAGTGAATTTTTACAGAGGTTGCATGATGTGTGACAGCATCATTTCTCTGATGGTTGATATAATATGTGCTTGTATATGATGTTTTAAAAATTGTTGTTGTTGTTGTTGTTATGTGCCATCGAGTCAGACCCGACTCATAGCGACCCCTCCTTGGGTTTCCGAGGCAGTATCACTACGGAAGTAGATTGCCCCATCTTCCTTCCGAGGAGT
>NW_006921590.1:2370909-2372182 GCF_000298275.1 Orycteropus afer afer | reverse complement strand
CAAGAGTAACAAGAGGAATTTCCTACCTTGTCAGTCTTGTAGGTCCCGAGTGTCCTTGGGGTTGCTGGAAAGCAGAACGTGTTCTTAAGCCCCTGGAATCTGCCAGAGCACTGTCTCTTTAAATATCCAAAATAGTCAAGCCACTTTTTAAACCTTCAAAATGGCAGCGTCCTCCAGACCAGCAAAAGTCCACAGCTCAGCTCACCTTTCTCTTCACCTTCTCCATTTGTTCCCCAGCCACTGTCCACAGTCCTCCGTGCAGTCCCTGGTTAGCAGGGTGATTTTTAGGTTCATTCTTAGGTCCTACTACCACTCGGGAATCTCCAAACTGTCTGTGCCATCAGGATTGCTCAGGATCACTGCCAGACCGCAGCTCCGTAAGTCTCCTTTTTTGGTATTTTCACACAAATTCTTCTGCTAGTTGGGGTTTAGTCCACTTGTATATCCTTCCCTTCAAGGCTCAGGGGTCCAGGATTATCTCCTGTGTCTGTGTTAATTGGTTTCCCTTTTCTTTGTTGAAGAGGGTCTGTGCAGTCTTTCTGCCTAGTCCGCCATCCTGCTGGATCTCTGCAAATTGGTTTTTGAGTGTTTATGTGTTTAGATAATTTTTTTTCCTTTTGTGAGATTATCTAATTGGCATATGGAATTTGGAAATAAATTTTATTCTGATAAAATACAATAAACTACTTGTTAGGCATTGAAATGTATCCCTGCAAAATACTTGTCATCTTGGCTGGATCATGTGGTTTGGCAGTTATGTAATGATGTAATCATCCCCATGATGTGATTTGTATGATTAGCCAGTCAATTGTAAATGGATTACAATTGGATGTAACACCCTTACTCAGGTTACAGCCCTGATCTGATATAAGGGGAGCTGGCCTTGGATATGGCCTTTTATCTTAAAAGAGATAAAAGGAGAAAGAAGTGAGCAGAGAGAAAAGGGATCTGGGAGCAGAGCATGTGTTTTGGACTTGGGGTCTCTGTGCTGAAAACCTCCTAGACCTAGCAAAAGATTGATGACCTGACACGTGGAGATTTCTGAGGGACAGCAGGCCCACAAATATTGAAAGGGCACAAGACCCTTCCCCCAGAGCCCACCCAGAGGGAGAAAGGCTTCCCCTAGAGTCTGCGCCCAGAGTTTAGACTTCTAGCATTCTAAACTGTCAGAGAATAAATTTCTGTATGTTAGAGCCGTCTACTTGCAGTATTTTTGTTACAGAAGCACTAGGTAACTAAGAGAATGTTCTTATTTATTTTCAAAAAATGAATA
>NW_006921590.1:2366909-2369409 GCF_000298275.1 Orycteropus afer afer | reverse complement strand
GAAACCCAAGGAGGAGTCACTATGAATTGGATCTGACTAGACAGCAGTGAGTTCATTTTTATACATAGATATATAATTATATATGTGTGTGTGTGTGTATATAAATCTGTTCACAATAAAATAAAAAAAAAAAATCTCCCCAGACCATAAGTCTAAAATATAAAATATTTAGATAAATGAAGTAAGTCATATTTTTTGAGATCATAATTAATAGTTTCTCATTCTTTTTCCTAGGGTCCTAGATTATTTTTACTGCAAGTTACAATGTTCATTCTTCTTCATGTTTTATAAATACAATATTTTCATTCCACCTGAGGATAATTTTAAGTATTCAAATTAAAACAACTAAACAATATTTTTAAGATTTACTTCAAAACAAATTAACCATACATAAAATATAAATTGGCGTTGTATACATTTATGTAAATGTTTTGATTATAGTCTAATAATTATTTTAAATCTCAATATTTTACAAAGAAAATACATTCCTTTGTTCTGAGGTTAATTTTAAGCATTCAAATTTAAATACCTACCTGGACCTTTCTGAAATGTTCTATAGAATTTATTAAACAAATACTTATAAATCTTCAAGTTACTTAATTATATCAAAACATAATTAGATATTTTTAGTAAACAAGTCTAAGAGATACTGGGAGCATAAAAGAATCTTTAAGATTGTAAGACTTAAGATTTAAATTGGAGATGTTGGTAAGTATAAGATTTAAATTGGAGATGTTGGTAAGTACTTTTCATTTCCCATTTCCACTAATATATGTTAAAATACAGATATATAGGTTAGTATATTGGAGAATGTCACCAACCTGTGCTGCACATTCATAAGTCATCACCAGTGAAGCTGTGACCTCTGTATTATAAATGCCATGATCACTTTGTTTATTCAGCATTTTTTAACTACTTCTATATGCGTGGTTATCTTATTAAGATAATGGTATTTTCACTTTCTGTGTACAGGCCACAAGCACAATTGTAGTTTCACAGAAAATTTTTATCTGTGGGAATGTCTTTAAATTTTTCTCAAGCAAATTGTTTTTTATTTATTTTATTTTATTGTGATTTGGGTAAAGATCCACAGAGCAAATTCACCCTCCATACAGCAGCCCACATACACCCTGTCTCATGTCATCGACCACAGCTTACCACAGCAACAGCTCCCCTCCCACTTCCTCCCCACAGTCACCTCTTCCCAGTGTCCATCCCTCCATACACTCCTGTCCCCTGAGCTGTCTCCCTGTGCATAAGGAGCCCATCTTTCTCCCATGATTGTTCTCTCCAAGGAGTGCACCTACCTGAGGTAAATGTTCAACTCATATGCCTGTATTTTGCCTGGCTGGAAACCACAGGTGTGGGTTCAACTCCAGACCTGAAAGGAAGCCAGGGGCCATAATCCCAGTGGTTCCACCAGGCTCCATCAGACCAGCAAATCTGGTCCCAATTTTTTTTCTCTTTTTTCTCCAAATGATTCTGAGTTTTGTTCCACATTGTTTTCCCTCTCCATCAAGGGTCTCCCACATAGATCCCCTTCCAAGTGGATGACAGTGGTAGCCGGGCACCATCCAGTTCTTCTGGTATCATAGTTGTATACACTGCAGATTGGATGGTGTACCAGTCACTAGGACTAACTGTTTCCATGAATTTTGGTTTTCTTCATTCTTCTTTGCTCTGGATGAGGAGAGACCCATCGTTGCATCCAGATGGCAGCTTGCCAGCCTCTAAGATCCCAGTCGCTACTCGCCAAAGTAGGAGGTGGAACAATGTTCTATATAGTATGTTATGCCAATTGAGCTTGAAGTCCCCAGTGACTATTGTCCTGAACCTACCAGTTCAACTACTCACTCCCTCTGGGTAGCTGGCTGTGACCAAGCAGTGACCATAACCTTGCCCCTTGTCAGCTTTACTATACACTTGAGAATTCTGATCATTCACATAAACTTATAGGACCATTGTCTGCCAACCCTATATGTGTTCTTGGATACACTCCCCATTTCATAGACATATCTAATCATTAACCTGTCCACCCATCTATCCACCCATATACCCATGTTTGCCTTCACTGACAACGCAGTACTGTATGTGCAAAATGGTTCGTATTTGTTGTCTGTACCTCCCCTGTACCTCTCTATATCTTTCTCATCCTCAGTGCTGCCATATTCATCACTCACATTTGATACCTTGCCCTTCTCTTCACCCAAATCACTACTTATCTCTATCTCTCTAACAGCCTTCCCTCCCCTCCCTTCCTACCCCTGGTAACCAAAAAAGAAAATTTCCTTCTATAGATAAACCTTTCCTTAACTTTTACAATAATGGACTAGTACAATATTTGTCCTTTTGTGATTGGCTTATTTCACTCAGTATAATGTCCTCCAAGTTCATCCATGTTATGTGGTGTTTTTGCAGATTCTATATTATTCTATAGCATTGCATAGTCATGGTGTCCCTGGTTTCTTTGTTCCATATTATTTTCTGTGCCGAGCTCGTT
>NW_006921590.1:2352871-2363048 GCF_000298275.1 Orycteropus afer afer | reverse complement strand
CCAGCCTACTGAAACTAGAGGCTTTTCTTCACTCAGAGAGCTGCTGGCTGCTGAGGCTGAAAAGCCCAAGGTTGAGAAGTAAAAAGGCACAGTCTCAATGTTACCAAACAATGGCAGGCCACTAATTCAAGTCAAGATGAAGTACCAAGATTGGCAGAGCATGGCAGGCTGTTGAACAATGACTTGACTACATGCAGTGTTCAAGCATGCCAAAAGGCTAGAGACCAATCCCAAAGCTTTTCCTTATATACAGGAAGCAGACCACATCCCTAAAGCAGCCACTCAGCTCCTTGGGGCAGATTCCACCATGGAGTTGATTGCCAGTTTCATCATGGGGAGTAAACACCTCCAGCTTCCAAAACACTCATCCAGGCTCAGCCAAGTTAAAAAGCTTAACTACCACACTGGCTTTGAGTGGGTCCTGGCTCATGGCTACCTTATGCACAAGGAAATGCTGCTTGCTGCAGCCCAGTCCCCATAAGTGGTTACTATTATGGCTGTTGTGGTCCTTAGGGTTTTCATTCACCTGATTTTCAGGCCTTTCTACCTAGTCTTGTCTTAGTCTCGAGCCTCTGTTGAAACCTCTTCAACGTCATAGCAACATGCAAGCCTCCACTGACAGAAAGGTAGTGACGATGCATGAAGTACACTGGCTGGGAATAAAATCCTTGTCTTCTTCATGGAAGGTGAGAATTAGACCACTGAACTACCACTACTTCATTGCCTGAGACTAGTCATCCTAAAAATCCTGTCTCAAAGCCTGGGCTAGTTTTCTGTTGATTGGCTGTCACCATTATAAAAGAGGATTTCCTAAAGAAAACATGGTTTAGGGTCTGCTTCAGGCATATCCTCCTCCCCTGTAAGGGGCAGTAACTTTACAGGGCCTGAGGGAGGAGGCTGTGATGGGGAGAATGTGCACACAGGAGAATGTAGACTAGGGTACCAGTGACAGAGCAGAGGACCTCCCCTCCCTTCCTGGACTTCATGTCATGGGTAAAATACACCAGCATACCACCTCTGCATGTTCAGCCTCCCACTAATTGTTCAGCCTTCTTTTTCCTTTTTAAGAAATTATTACAGTACTAAAAGGGTCAATAAATATTTGTAGGATAAATCTTGAATGAAATTTCAAATTATTTTATATAGAAAAGGAAATCATTTGTGAACCTCTATGCTTCATTGTTTAAAAAATTATGAACCATATATTTTAGATTCTGATCATAATCAGTTCATCACAGTGGCATGGTTCAGAGTCACTGATACAGAATTGGGCATATCAGAAGGATGCTTGTGTCAGAAAGTGGATCAAGGCTGGGGATCTAAGGACAAGCAGAACAGGTGTTAGAATAAAAGAAAGAAATTACAAGACTGAAACAAAAGCTATTCTCTGCTTTGTTGTTTGAATTTCCTAGTGTTGTATTGAAGTGGGGTTTCCAACTGTGCTCTGAAACCTTGGAGTTTGGGGAGAGCTTTGCCCTGCCTTGTGTATGTGTGTGTGTGTGTGTGTGTGTGTGTGTGTGTTCATTCAAAAAAGCCCAATGATGTACTGGAGCTATCAGCTTCATGCTGGCTAATGAGAGCTGTTTGTGTGCATCTCTTCTCAAATCCAGGTTCAGGGACCTCGTATTAGTGGCTTGAAATTTCCCACAGTGGCACTCCAAATTCTTCCAACCATAACACTCCCTCCACTGGAGATCCAGTTGTGAACCATGTATTAGCACACCACTGGATAAACTTTCAGGCACTCTAACAAGAACAAAAAAAAAAAAAAATTATATTTAATAACTAAAAATGTCAAAAGTACCTCAGTTCATGAATGAGCTATTTTTATTGATTATTATAGTTTCATCAATATTTTATGGCAGATATGACTGCGATCAATTTGTTTACCTCATATTGCAAGCAATTCCAAGTTGCAATAAAATGAGAGCTTTCTCTTAGAGGCTTATGAAATACTTAGGATGAATGCCTGTAAAAGAACTTGTCTAAGTGCAGCACCAGCTTTACCCTATGTTGGAAGTAGAAGCAAAGAGTTTTATTGAAATGTGGAGAGATTTGTGAATTAGAATACACACTAGCACTAGGGCAGAGTATTACAGTGTTCCAAACTGCAAGAGAAGAGTGAGTTTTTATTGAGAAGACTAAACAAAGGTCTTTGTGCTCACAGGCCTGAAGGGAATATGTGATAAAAAGTTACAAGGGGGTTGTTAATCTACAATACTTATTAACATTATTTCTATTTCTAACCTCCTGGAACTTGTTGACAAAGGCATTCTTTTTGGGTCAATCTGTGCAAACACTCTTGACAAACATCTTTTAATAAACAATTTCTTACACAAGCTAAAGTCTTTTTTGTTTGTTTGTTTATTGTAATTTGGGTGCAAATTTACAAAGCAGATTTGTTTTACTCTCAGCAGTTCATGCATATGTGGTTTCACAGCCCCAATTACAATCTCCAACCATAAAAACTCTCTTCCTCTCTCCTCCCTGTGACTACCACTTCCCTGTGCCCTTCTTAATCTATGCATTCCTGTGTGTCCAGCTTTCCCTCTCTGTGAATGTTGCCCTTCTGATGTCTCATGGTTGATTGATCTGCATCTCCCTGGGGTAGGTGTTCTGCTTGTAGATCTTTCCACAACCTAAAATCTTGATGCTTGCTCCTTTTTGTTTACAAGCAATTAAACTATTACATGAAGGTGAATGATCCCTTTAGAGCAGCCAAAGCAGAGATTTTAGGCCAAGCTGCAGTTAGATTCAAAATGAAATGTAATTTACATATGAGGCACCTATTTTGGTCATGCCAAGTGCCTCAATTTGGGGGTTCACTTACACATTTTCCATTTTTTGATCAAACCACCAATAGGAGGCACAAGTCATCCACAAAGGAATTAACTCATCTTCTGCAAGGATTTAGTATTTTGGGAATGGCTACTCAATTTGGGCATTTAAGACCCAACATGCCAGCTCTGTTATTAGAGATGGCTGGGTACCACCTGGTGTTATCTTGCTATAATTTTGGGTCTTATCTTCAGGGTTAATTGGTTTTTATTGAAGAAGGTGTTGCAAACTAGGCTACTTTAGAGGTACATCTCATCTTGGCATTCCAGAAGGTCTGATGCCAGAACTAAACTTCATTCTCCTTAGCAGAATTGTTGTTGTTGCTAGGTGCCATTGAGTCTGCTCTGACCCATAGCAAACCTATGTACAACAGAATGAAACAATGGCTGGTCCTGCACCATTCTCCAATCTTTGCTATGCTTGACTCCATCATCAGAACCACTGTGTCAGCCCATCTCACTGAGGGTCTTCCCATTCATTGCTGACCCCCTATTTGACTACTTTACCAAGCAATAATACCCTTCTCCAGAAACTGGTCCCTTCTGATAAATGCCAAAGTATGTAAGACCAGGTCTGACCATTCTCACTTCAAAGGAAGATTCTGGCTATACTTCTTCCAAGATAGATTTCTTCATTCTTCTGGTAGTACATAGTATTTTTAGTATTCTTTGCTAACATCACTATTCAAATGCAGCAATTCTTTGATCTTTCTTATTCATTGTCCAGCTTTCATATCTATGTGAAGCTAATGAAGATACCATGACTTGGGTCAGGTGCACCTTAGTCTTCAAAGTGACATCTTTGCTCTTTAATACTTCAGAAAGGTCTTTTGCAGTAAATTTGCCCAGTGCAATACATTATCTGATTTCATGACTACTGCTTCCATGAACATTGTTGTGGATCCAAGTAGAATGAAATCCCTGACAACTTCAGTCTTTTCTCCATTTATCATGATGCTTCTTTTTTTTTTTTTTTTTTTAAACACTTGATTTCTTGCATGGCTAGAGTTTTCAAGGGTTAGCAGTGGCAATGACAAACACTGTGCATAATACATTTTTTTTTATAATAACAATTACAGTGATTAAAAGGAGTAGGAAGGTTAATAGAAAAAGAGCATATTCCTGGTCCAATAATTTGAAGTAACCAACTAAAAAAAAATCAAAGAAGAAGACATGTTCATGTTGGGAATGAGTGTAACTAGGAGACATTTTTACATTTTTTTTTTTAATAATTTCTGGTTTTACTTCTCACGAGGTGTTTATCTATGAACAGCAAGAGGTATTAGCAATAGCACAAACTCCTTGTTGAACTAGGAGAAAATCCTCTATTATCTAACACAATTTTAGTGAGGGATTCTAAGGACTTCTTTTGAGCTGCCATTCCATCAGCAGCATTATCAGCAATTTGAGCCATAGTGCAGACAGATAGCAAATAGATTTTTCTAATTGTAATGTGGTGTAAGTGGGAATAAATGTTTGCAGAAATGACCAGTTCCTCCACCCCCAGGCATATCAGTGATGACATTACCTGAGAGGACAGGATCTGTAGGGGTATTTATTTCAAATCACTGTTTGATAGCAAGCTGTCATTGTATGAATGAACACTGATGGTAATTCCAAGGGTGTTTAGGGTACATTAGCCCCACATATTACAACCATCTAAGCATGGCAAGACCCATGTATAGGGTAAGTCATTAGACTTTTCTCTTAAATAAGCTGATCCTCCACACAAAAAGACATATCTGGATGGGACCTATAACATACCTGTTTGGGTTTGAGTAATAGGAAATTGAATGGACTGACTGGCACTTTTGACCCTGTGGTAGTTAAGGTTATATATGTCAACTTAGCTGGGCCTGGTTTGGAGTGGCTGGGCAGCTGGCTGTAGTGCTTCCCCACAATGAAACTAGTAATCATCTCCCTGGTGGCCTCTGCAGTGAGCAGCTGAGTAGCTAGCTGCCTTAGGGATATGGTCTGCTTCTAGGATATAAGAAGACACTTTGAGAAAGGTCTCTGAGCTTTTTGGAGTGTTTGGACCCTGCAAGTAGCTGATTGCCTACCAATCTTGGGACTGTTTCTGGACTTGAATTAGTGGCCTGCCATGTTGCTTGATAATCTCGGGACTGTGTCATTTTACTTGTCGACCTTTGAGTTGTCAGCCCCAGCAGCCAGCAGTTGCCTAATTTAAGAGATTCCTCCAGCTCCAGTGGCCTAGGAGCAAGAGGTCATGCTGAAGCCTAAGAGCGAGGGAGCCTTCACCCAGCCCCTAGAGCTGGCACTTTGAACTCAGACTTATAGCCTCCTAAACTGTAAGAGAATAAACACTGTTTGTTAAAATCCTACACTTGTGGCATTTCTCTGTTAGAGCAGCACTAGGTAACCAAAACTGAGCCCATCTGAAGTCAGTCTTTAGTACACAGGGTCTCTATTAGTTGGAGCCGACTCAGCAGCACCTCACAACAACAGCAAGGAATCACTACAAATTGATAATTCTCCAAATTCTAGGTGATCCTCAAGTTGGGCAAAAATGGAGAATTTTGGTGATCAATTATAAAAGAGCTGCTTATTAGTGAGGAATAGTATTGAGCATTACTAACGAAAAGATTAGATCATGCAGGAGAAATACAACATGCGTCAGGACCTACCTAGGGATGAGTAAGATTGAAACAGGTTGCTGATGGATAGTTTGATAATTCTGGAGATAACCATCATTTGATAGAAATGGCCCATTCAGATGGTTTTTAAAAATCAACGGTAAAGTTAGGTATGAACTTATAATGTAAAACTGGTACAGTGAGGGGATCAGTATAGTTCAGGGTTGACTGATTGGAAGAGTAACGTATCCAGAGTTCAGCCAATTATTGGTGCTGGCTACTGATTGACTTAATTTGATAAGAACAATTTTGTTCCAAGCATCAGTGATGGTTATGAAAACAAAAATATGTTTCAAGAAATTGCATAATGGAGAAAGGTTAAGAAAAGTAATAAAGAGAAAAATAATAAGTATAAAACACATTTTTCTCTATTAAGTTACCAGGAGATGAAACTAAGTTAGTAAAATACAGTTAGTTTTGAAGCTATATACCCATAGCCTATATACACTATTAAGTGTCACCATTTCAATTTCTGACTTTAGGAACAAAAAGGTTTAATTTTTTAAGTTAGGGAGAAAAGTATTCAGTGGTTATCAAAGCTACTAAGAAATAATTCCACAAGTGTATAAAAACAACCAAATCTATTAAAATACCAACAGTCAAGGAATAGAGTCCAAAAATTTCAGCAGCTGGCATATAATCTTCTTCCATGTTTCTTGGGATCAGCTGCTTGCTTTTGAAATTACTTCTGAATGCTAGGGCATTTTAGTCTGAGTTTCAAATCTCTCTTTGACTGACAAGTCCAGATATGTGGTTTGGCTTTCTTTAGCTGTGATAAATGAATCCAAGAATTGATTCTTTCTCATTTTGCTGCACAAGGGTTAGTTAAGAGAACTAGAGAGGGCCTCTTGTAGTGAGGTTCTAAAGAATCTTTCAGTTGGTACCATTTTCAATAAACATCGTCTTCTGGAGTAATATTAAGAAAACCAGGTCTATGCTCCTCAAATGCTTCTTTAGTTTGTGAAGAATATTTCTTAGAGTACTGCCTTAGAGATGGACAGCATTTTAATAATTCATATTGTCCTTAGTTAGGGTTAGTAGGAGCAATTTAGGGTAGGATCATAGACCTTCCAGTAATTATTTTATAAGAAGTAAGTTTATTTGGTTCAGAAAGAGTTCTCAAATTTAAAAGAACTACAGGGAGAACTTTAAGCTAAGGCAAACCTAAGGATTCAGAAAGCTTAGCAAGTTGGGTTTCTATTATGCCATTTGTTGAGGATGATAAGGGCATTGCAATCTCTGGTACATGGGAAAGGTTCAACATAATTCTTGAATAACATGTTCAGTAAAATGAGTTCATTAATTACCACAAGGAACTTTTGGTACTCCCCAGGTAGGAATTATGTTTTTGAGGAGCATGATTGTTACAAAAGAAGTAGTTTTGCATCAGCAGGGGAAAACTTATACCCAATGTGAAAACACACAAATCATTACTAAGATGTACTTAGAACCATTCAAAGATAGAAGCTGGATAAAATCAAGTGCTATTCAAGCCTAGGTGAAGAGAGCAAAGACTACTGCCCAGTTAAAGTTTTCGGATGTTTCCCAGGGTTACAGTGTGGACACATAGAGTAAAAAGAGGCCATATGCTCAGCCACTTCAGAAAACTTCCCCATTCATGTTTATTTAAAATTTCAATCATTTTACCTTTTCCTGCATGACTGTTCTCATGTAGAGTTCTCATCATAAGGATATGCAAAAGTTTAGAAAGAACAATTCTGTCATTGGGCCCTAACCATAATTTAGTGTTAGGGCCTTAGTAATGGCCTGACTTTTTCCATGTTTCACGTTCATCTGACTGAACTAATTCCTGATGTCTTCAAAGCTTTTCTTTGGTGGATTCAAAAATATTAGATATTTCATGGGAAATAGTTCTCTAAAGTTTCTTCTAGAGGCCTCTCTATAAACTCCTATATTATAAGGAGCAAAAATAATTTGCAAAATGGCCTGTTTAATATCTGCATCAGCAAAGTTATTTGCTCTAATTTATTTTTTTTCAGGCATACCCTTTGGTCGGTGCACCTGTATTTTAATTACGGTAATTTCAGAAGGGAGAAACAAGGTATTTAAAAGGTCTGCTGTCAAGCCTCATTTCTAATAGTATGGCTAAAGAGATTAAAACCCTATTTGTTTCCATAGCATGCCATAATCACGAATAACTCCAAAAACGTATTTTGCATCTGTACGAATTTTCACAACTTCTCTTTAGCAAGTTTGCAGGCTTGAGTAAGAGCAATAAGTTCAGCTCATTGGGCTGAAATCACTTTGGAAAGTGGATGGGTTTCAAGGACTTCAAGCTGTCACAACACAACCAGCTTGTTAATGAGAGTCAGGAATTAGTTTTAAATGAGAGCCATTTACAAATAATATCACATCAGGATTTGTCAAAGGAGTTTCCTTTAAGTCACTATGGAGTGTCAAATGTTTCTCAGTTAGGTCTAAACATTCAGGGGAAGGAAAATTGCCATAAAATTTCTTTTCTGGGTAGGTCTTTGTAGCTACTGTAATTGAAGGGCCATTAATATATTAGTTTTAACACTCTGCTTTGTTTCTAAACTTTGGATAAACTTAGGAAACAAATTGGTCGATTCAGCTGTGGGAGGAGCCTTCCAATCTAAATGATGTCTTTGAGATTTCAGGCTTGAAGCTAGATATAAATACTGCATTAAAGGCCCCAGTAGTTCTTTCACCAAAGGATCTAAGCCAGAGTGTTCTGATAATTACTGAAATAATTGAGCTTGTTGATACACTTCTGTCCTTATTTTATATGCAGGAATGGATTTTTATTCAACTAATTATTGGGGGTTGGGAGGCCTGAGGGAGTGCTTTAAGCAAGTTTTGGCTCCTATCTCAAGCTTCTGCAATTAGGGTTTCAGTTGTTTTGCCTGTATCCAGAGCTAAACTATCTTGAGGATCTTTCCATTCAGCATATTCTAACCACAATTTTATTTTCCCAGGGCAACTAACATATGGGCTAATTGATATAAATCAGGCACCTTTGGTTCATAAGCTTCGATGTTGTTATTGTTGTTGTTATGTGCTCTCAAGTTGGAATCAACTCATAGTGACTCCTCCTTGAGTTTCTGAGGCGGTATCACTACAGAAGTAGGTTGCCCAACCATCCTTCCAAGGAGTGGCTGGTGGGTTTGAACCGCCAGCTTTCTGGTTAGCAGTCAAGTGCCTTAGGCACTACACTACCAGAGCTCCTATAAGCTTCAATAAGGACTTGAAATTTGTTACTGAATTTGTAAGAATCCTCACATATTTTTGGAAGATCTTGAACTTTCTCTGATACCACTCCAGATTCCACAGGGTGAATCTTAAAAGGCATTGCAGCAATAAGTTTTGAATACTCTTTTAGATTTTTAGCAGACTCTTTGGACAAGAATGGAAGTTCAGATATGGTGTTTCCAGAACAGTAAGAAGATAGAGGAGGGCACAGAGAATCTGCTGCCCACAGAAAAGCAAAGGGAACTGCAATGGGGTTGTAAGCATAGCAGAGCTCTGATTTTGTAATTCCTTGTTTTGTTTAGGTACTTCCGAAACTGTATCCTGCAATTCTTTATTATTTTTAATCAATTTAGAAATAGTGGCTTGTAAAGAGTTTATTTTGCTATTTTGATGTCTTTGAGAGTCCTAGAGGTACAAATTTAGAAAGGTGTTCCATTGTCATTTCTTAAAGCAAGAGCCTTTATTTTCTAATTTACTGTGCAGAAAAAAAATTAACTTTGAAACAGCAAAGATTCCCCAAAGTGGTCACTGATCTTTGGAACTTTTCTTGGCTAAGTCATGCCAAGCAGACAGAAACAAACATGTTGAAGAACCAAGAGGCTTGTTCATATAATGAATGGGAGGTCCTGAAGGAGGTTTAGCATCCCTCTTAGATTTGGTATTTCTCATGTTCCCAAAGGTAGCATGAAGTTAGTTTCAGATGCTTTAAACAAAAGATAGGAGAACTGGATAATATCTCTAGTGAAGGGGTAAATACAAAACCCACTGCCATCTAGTTGATTCTGACTCATAGCAATCCTGGAGGGCAGATAGAACTGCCCCATTAGGTTTCCAAGGCTATAAATCTTCATAGAAGCAGACTGCCTCATCTTTCTCCCACAGAGTAGTTAGTGGGTTCAAACTGCTAAACTTTTGGTTAGCAGCCTAATGCCTTAACCACTGCACCACCACAGCTCCTTAATGAAGGAATACTGTAAAATTTTTGTGGCAGTGTTTGACCTGGCCTATGCCCACTATTTCTAAGGGCTTTAAGTTTCTAGGGTTCTTAAGCAACTACCATATGAAACATAAAACCGAAGGAAATTATCTTCCATTTTATAGAAAACAGAAAATAAAGAAAAGGCAAATCTTATAAGAAAACTCAGGAAGCTTCTATGCAAAGAAAGCAGAGGCTTGGACCTGGGAGATCGTTTACCTTGCTCCAACTTCTGTATCTGTCATAGAGACAGAGGGCCCAATATGACTTGGTCAGGTACCATTGGTCCAGAAAGTGGTAGAGATAAATTCATCTTTGGATCTTTTCACAGTCACCAAGAAATATTGCAGGAAATCAGCAGTCTAACATTCTGTTAGAAGGGGAAGCAGAGAGTCTTATTGCAAAGTAGAGAGATTTGCAAAGCAGGAGACACATTAGCACCCTGGCAGGGTGCTATAGTGTTCCAAATTGCAAGAAGA
>NW_006921590.1:2304853-2352734 GCF_000298275.1 Orycteropus afer afer | reverse complement strand
CATTTCTAACCTCCTGAAACATGCTGACCAAGGCATTCTTCTTGGGTCTAGCTGTGCAAACACTCTTGACAAACATGTTTAACAAACAATTCCTTGCACAAGGTAAAATCTTGACCCTTGCTCCTTTTGAGGTATAAGCAGTTAAACTGTTACAAGAAGTTGAATTATCTCTTCAGAGCAGCAGCAGAAGATCCTTTAGGACAAGCTGTAGTTTGATTCAAAATGAAGTTTAAATTAGGTCAGGTGCAGCCATTTTAGTCATGCCAAGTACCTTGATTTTGGAGTTCACGTACACAAACTAAAAAGACCAGCGATACCTACTCAAGGGTAAGAGATTTAGATATTTTTTCCTGGACTGATTGTATGTGGACTTTGTTTAGCTCAGTGCTTCTCAACTTCTGCTGTGTGTATAGATCATCTATGGGTCTGTTTAATGCAGATTCTGACTCAGCAGATCTGGGGTTAGCCTGAAAGTCTGCATTTCTTACAAGCTCTCGAGTGATGTTGATGCTGCTGGCCTATGGATCATATTTTGTCTAGAAAGATTTAGCTATCTGTGACAATTGCTGTTGTTATTTGCCCTCGAGTTGGACCTGACTCATAGCGACCCCTCTTTGGGTTTCCGAGGCAGTATTACAATGGAAGTAGATTGCCCAACCTTCCTTCCCAGGAGCGGCTGCTGGGTTTGAACCTCCAGCCTTCTCATTAGCAGTCAAGAGCCTTAGGCACTACGCTACCAGAGTTCCCTATCTGACAATTAGGGAAAAGTAAATAAATAAATAGGCAAAAAATACATTTCAAGAATCTAGTTTCTTAAAATAAAAATGAAATATTTTATCTTTGCACTATGGATCTTTGAACAGGCAATTCCACCTCGCTCTACTTCTTTATTTTTTTGCAGATGTTTGTTGAACTCACACAAAACAGCAAAAGACTAAATGAGCTGGAAACATTAGAGATCCCAATTATACAACTCACTGACTACCCATAATCCTCAACAAAGGAAAGCATTCTGCATGCTTTACTTATTTAACTTCATTTAAACCCTTCTTGGCATCTGAGTTGCATTAATGTGATAACTCTTGTGTAGCAATTAACAAACTGGTGATTGTAAGAATTTTTGGAGTTTGTCATGTTGAATGGGAGCAGACTCCTGGCATCTAATTCTTTGCTCATTTGCTGGGATTGATGTGGTTTAGTAGATTGTATTATTTGTATATACGTATGTTTTCTTTTCATTTTCCTTTACCACAGGAATCAAAAGTTGAACAAGTGAGTTATAGCTGCATCTTTCTACCAGGCATTTGGGTTAGGAAGTAATTTCTAATGGATGACTTTCAAGAAGTTTCTTTGTTCTCTCTTTGTGAAACTTTAAGAAGATAATCACATTCCACCCACACAAATGCACATCCAACCCTTCTGCAAGGGTTTCAAAAGCTGAGTGTTTTCCATTGCCCTAAGCCATTTTAGCACAAGCATATTGAAAGGCAAATGTTGAGCATGTTCTGCATAATATAGTATCCAGTGCTAACAATAGTGGATATTGTGTCTATTCAAGTGCCTTAGAATTAACTGTATGACTGGAAGAAGGCTTGGGGAAGGGAATAAAGCATCTTTTCCAAACTGGGAGAGTAGAGCATATGTTACCCAGAGGAGTAGCAGATGGTTGTTTTTAGTGCTGAAATGCAGCATTGTTTTCATAACAACCAAACTGATGTTTGGAATCCTGATTTAAAGGAACTAACTTACCACCTTAAGGCATTGGAAAATAGTCATAGATTTATTAGTTCCTATCCCTGGGAAAGCAGAGAATAACTTTTTTCTCTTGATACAAGTATGTAGTGGAGTATTATGCAAAGGTTAAGGTTATCCTTTTATAGAAAAGCAAAAGTAGGTACATTCAAATGTTCTGGCTGAGTGTGTCATTGGTTTAGGGCATGGATTCAACAATAATGTTCTTGTAAAGCAGCTTGACCTTACAATGCAAATGGGTTGGCTCTGGTAGATTCTCAAAGCAAGTATCCTTTTAGTATAGCAAAGCAGCAGTCTTTACCACAAAGTTTGTGTTCTTTTAATAATTTATGGCTAAAATTTTGCTGCTCATCCTTTCACCATACAATCAAAAGCCATTTAGTTTGTTGTTTTTTTTAATATTATTCTTGGCAGGATAAATTATTGGCCTATATGCATAATCAGAAGAATTTTGAGCAAAAAGTAATTTCCAAAGCATGTAAAAGAAGCCAGAAAAAAATATTATTTTAAAAAATGAAGCAAGCAGGAAGGAAGAGAAGGAAAAAAAGGAGAGAAAATATGAAGTTTATAGGATTTTACCTACAGTGTGAGATGAATCTTTGTAACTATCCAGTGAAGTCTGGATTCTCATATCCTTTTATTATATTGTTGTTGTTGTTGTTGTTGTTATGTGCCGTCGAGTCAGCCCTGACTCATAGCGACCCCTCCTTGGGTTTCCGAGGCAGTATCACTACGGAAGTAGGATGCCCAACCTTCCTTCCGAGGAGTGGCTGGTGGGTTTGAACCGCCAGCCTTCTGGTTAGCAGTCAAGTGCCTTAGCCACTATGCTACCAGAGCTCCCTTTATTATATTAAACATTGTTATTTCATTGCTGCTTCCTTGAGATGAAGTTCAGTTTTATAAATTAATAAGTAATCAGCCCCCTAAGTATCATGTTGCTTTTACTTAATTCAGGTTCAGACTGGTTTCTTTCTTTCTTTTTTTTTTTAAGTAGTGTAAATTTTGCAGAAACACAAGGGAAATCAATTGATTCCAGAAAAATCTCTAAGAATTGTCCTGATTAGAACCAAACTGTTGTTCACATAGATGATCCATCCTTATACCACAAGTCACTGTAATAGTTCTGGTAAATTTTAGCTCAGCAACCTCTTTTGTAATGCCTTTCATCATCAAGAATCAACTTTGCTATGCTAATACAAAAATAAAATAATTGCTATTAATAACAAAGAAAAGCAATGCAAGGCAACACACTGCCTTGGAGTCAGATCCAACTCATAGCAACCCCTCCTTAGGTTTCCGAGGTGGTATCACTACGGAAGTAGATTGCCCAACCTTCCTTCTGAGGAGTGGCTAGTGGGTTTGAACCACCAGCCTTCTGGTTAGCAGTCAAATGCCTTGGCACTATGCCACCAGAGCTCCTGCTGTTAATAAACATAGATGAAAAACGAATATATTTAGTCACAGTATTTATGACTATTTCATAGGGAATTTAATGGCTAGTAGATAAATCAGAAATACGTATCTATGGTGTGAACATTGGATGTAGGAGTGTTGTCTAGCTTGTAGTTGTATCTTAAGTGCTAAGACTCTTCCTGCATCCTGGGCTACAAAATAATTGAGCATAAATACTTTGTTTATCTGTTTAGATGGCTAATTGTGGCAAAGGTTATGAGCTCAGCATGTGGAAGCCTGATTTTGTACCTTAGATGAGGACAAATCTTGAGTCCTGGTAGCCAGTTTTTGGTGCTTATCTTGATATAACATTGGTCATCTGACCACCAAGAAAAGTACTGTTTAGTTTATCAATACTTTCTACTTTATACTTTTCCCGTGGGTGAGATAATGGTGATGATATTCCTTGATTTTTAAGTTTAGCAGAAAAAAAAAAGGACTTTCTTCACAGATTGTTGCATTAAGGCAGTTTGCTCTATTTCCTGGTGACATATCTGGGCTTTTTGCTGGTGCCATCTCTATTACAAGAATCTATTCAAGTCACAATTAATTCTTTACAAATGATCATTTCTCATAAAATTTCTTTCTGTCTTATAGTTGGAAAAAAAAAGTCATTTTTTACCTTTCACTTCTCACATCTTCAAAGGAATGCAAACAAGGGTAAATGGCTTTTGTTTCCTTAACATCAACAACAACAACAACAAAATACATCAGCAGTGAGATCTTAGTTCTGATTAACAAAGTGTTATGCTCGCTTTGAATCCTTCTAGTGGCTCTGAGCAAAGAAATAGACCACTTCTAGTTCCCATTATCATTTGTTGTTGTTGTTGTTATGTGCTATCAAGTCAGACCCAACTCATAATGACCCCTCCTTGGGTTTCTGAGGCAGTATCACTACGGAAGTAGATTGCCCAACCTTCCTTCCGACATTATCATTTAGGCCCATCAATATAGGCAAAGACTTTTTTTTTTTTTTTTTTTTTTTCTCTTTTTCCTTTTTTTTTCTCTTTACTATTTTTGTGGTGAAAACATACACAACAAGATATTTGTCATCATAACAACTTCCCATTTACAGCTCAAGGACATTGATGACATTTTTCATGTTGTGCCACCATTATTGCTATCCTTTTCCAAAATATTCTACCACCGTTAGCATAAACTCAATGCCACACAAACAAAAGCTTCCCTTTTCTCCCTTTCTCCTACCCATGGTAACCACTAATAATATTTGGTTTCTGTATACATAGAGTTTTCTTTCAACCTGTATAAGAATTTAGCCTCCCTTCTCCTCCCACCCCAGGTAACCAACAAAGAAAATTTCCTTCTATGTATAAACCTTTCCTAGCCTTTTTAAAATACTGGACTAATACAGTATTTGTCCTACTGTGATTGACTTATGTTATTCAGCATAACAACCTCCACGTTCATCTACATTATGCAGTGTTGCACAAATTCTACATTATTCTTTAGGGTTGCAAAGTATTCCATTGTGTGTATATACAACAGTTTGTGTATTCATTCTTCCGTTGATGGGCAGTTAGGTTCTTTTCATCTCTTTGCTATTGTGAAGAGTGCTGTGATGAACATGGGTGTGCATATATCTTTTCATGTCCTGCCTCTCATTTTTTTAGGATATATACCTAGTAATGGGATTGTTGTATCAAATGCTATATCTGTTTCCAGCTTTTTAAGGATTCGTCGTATTGATTTCTACAGTGGTTGTATCATTTTACAGTCCTATCAGCAGCTTATGAGAGTCTCGATTTCTCCACATCTGCACCAGCATTTGTTATTTTCTGTCTTGTTGAACTTTCCTATTAATGCTGGAGTGAGATGGTATTTCATGGTTTGCATATCACCAATGGAAGTAGCAATCAAGACATCAGAAGATATACTGCATTGGGCATATCTGTTGCCAAAGACATTTTTCAAGTGCTGAAGAGCAAAGATGTATTCTTGAAGACTAAGGTGCATCTAACGCAAACCATGGTATTTTCAGTAGCCTCATATGCATGTGAGAGTTGGACAATGTATAAGGAAGACCAAAGAAGGGTTGATGCTTTTGAGTTGTGGTGCTGGTAAAGAATACTGAAAGTACCATTAACTGCTAAAAGAACCAACAAATCTGTCCTGGAAGAAGTGCAGCCCAAATGCTCCTTGAAAGCAAGAATGACCAGACTTCATCTCACCTGCTTTGGTCAAGTTGTCAGAAGGGACCATTCTCTGGAGAAGGATATCATGCTTGGTAAAGTGGAGGGTCAATGAAAAAGGGGAACGCTCTCAACAAGATGAATTGACACAATGGCTACAAAGATGGGCTCAAGTATAGCAAGGATCATGAGGCTGGCACAGGACTGGGCAGTGTTTCGTTCTGTTGTACATAAGGTCACTGTGAATCAGAGATGACTTGACAGAACCTAACAACAACAGCAACAATGGCTAATGATCACGGACATTTCTTCATGTGTTTGTTAGCTTCCTGAATATTTTCTTTAGTGAAGTGTCTGTTCATATATTCTGCCAATTTTTTAATTGGATTGTTTGTCTTCTTGATGTTGAGATATTGGAGTTTTCTATAAATTTTAGAGATAAGCCCTTTGATATGTCATTCCTGAATATTTTTTTTTCCCATCTGTATGTTTTCACTCTTTTGGAGAAGTCTTTTAATGCATATAAGAATTTAATTTTCAGAAGGTCCTACCCACCAGCCACTCCTCAGAAGGAAGTTTCGGCAATCTACTTCAGTAGTGATACCACCTCAGAAAACAAAGGAGGGGCGCTGTGAGTCAGGTCCAACTCAACAGCAAATAACAACAACAACAACAGTCATCTAGTTTATATAACTTCTGCTGTTTGTGCCTTTTCAGTTATCCTTGATAGTATAGTTATGCCATATATTAGGGCCCCACATTTGCCCCTATTTTTTCTTTGATGAACTTTTTTAGGTTTCACATTTAAGTCTTTGATCCATCTGGAGTTAGTTTTTTGTATGGTGTGAGATATGGATCTTGTTTCATTTTTCAGTAAATGGATACCCAGTTTTGCCAGTACCTTTCGTGAAAGAGTCTATCTCTTTCCCATTGAATTGATGTTAGCCCTTTGTCAAAGATCAGTAAGCGTAGGTCAATGGATTAATTTCTGGATTCTCAATTCTGTTCCACTGATCTATGTTTGTCATTGTACCAATGCCAGGCTGTTTTCACAACTCTGGCTTTGTAGTAGATTCTGAGATCTGGGAGTATGAGGCCTCCTACTTTGTTCTTCTTCTTCAATAGTACTTTGCTTATTTGGGGTCTCTTTCCTTCCCCATAAAATTAGTGATTGTTTTTTCCATGCCATTAAAAAATGTTCATGGAATCAGAACTGGAATTGTATTGAAAGTATAGATTGCTTTGGGTAGTACTGATATTTTCACAGTGTTCAATCTTCCTATCCATGAGCATGGTGCATGCTTCCATTTATGTAGACTTATACTTTCTTGAAGTAGTGTTTTGTAGTTTTCTTTGTATAGGTCTTTTGTTTTCCTGGTAAGATTTATTCCCCAGTATCTTATCTTTTTGGAGCTATTGTAAATGATACTGATTTCCTTATATCCTTTTCAGATATGTCTTTGCCAGTGTAGAGGAATCCAACTGATTTTTGTATGTTGATTTTATACCCTGCCACTATGCTGAATCTCTGAAGTAGTTCCAGTAGTTTACTTGCTCTGTCTCTTGGGTTTTCTATATATAGGATCATATCATCTGCAAATAGGAATAGTTTTACTTTTTCCTTACCAATTTGGATGCATTTGATTTCCCCTTATTTAAAAAGCAAAAAACCAAACTCACTGCCATTGAGTCGATTCAACTCATAGCAACCTCTCCTTGGGTTTCCAAAGTAGTATCTCTATGGAAGTAGATTGCCCAATTACGCAAAGACAATTAAAAAATAAATAAATTTAATTTAGAATTGTTGTTGTTATGTGCTGTTACTCGGACCCGACTCATAGCAACCCCTCCTTGCATATCAGATGCGGTATCACTATGGAAGTAGATTACCCAATCTTCCTTCCGAGGAGTGGCTGGTGGGTTTTAAGCACCAGCCTTCTGGTCAGCAGTCAAGTGCCTTAGGTGTTATGCTACCATAGACTTATATTTACAGAAAAGTTCTGAAGATGGTACAGAGGGTTCCCATATGCTCTATGCCAGTGTCCTCTGTTGTTAACATCTTACATTAGTATGGTAAACTTATCACAGCTAATTAACCAATGCTGATGCATTGTTATTAATTAAAGTCCTTATTTGGTTCAGATTTCCTTTGCTTTTATCTAATTTGCTTTTTCTGTTCCAAGATCTCTTTTAGTATTCCACATTATATTCATTAGTCATCTCTCTAGCATGCTCTGCCCTGTGATACTTTCTTAGACTTTCCTTGTTTTTGTTGACAGTTTTGAGGACTAGTCAGCAGGTATTTTGTAGACTGTCCTTGAATTTGAGTTTGTCTGCTGTTTTTCTCATGACGTAACTGGGCTTATATGTTTTAGGGAGGAAGAGAACAGAGGTAAAGTGCCTTCTCATCATATCATGTTAAAGGCATTCTCTAGCAATATGACTTTTCACTGATCATGTTAACCTTGATGCCATAGCTAAGGCAGTGTTGGTCAGGTTTCTCTTGACAACTCTAAGTTGTTCTTTTTCCTACTTTCTATAGGCTACTTTCTAGAAAGTCACTATGGAAAACTCATACTTAAGAGTAGAGAGGCAAAATCACTTCTTGTGGGCATATTATCTACATAAACTATTTGGTATTCTTCTGTACAGGAGATTTCTCTGTTCTCCCTCATTTATTTACTCAATAATTTATTTATATCATTGTGAATTCATGTCTACTGACCTTATATTTTGGGTTGTAACGAACCTAAACTATGTTATTAATTTTGTTGTTCAATTGTTTTATCCTTTTCTGTAGTCCTGTGGTAGGGATATAGGAATCAATAAATGTGATGAAATTGCATAGAACTAAATACACACATACACGACTGTAACTACAATTAGAGAAATCTGAGTAAGATCAGTGAATTACGTCAATGTTAATATCCTGTTGTAATATTTTACCATTGGGTTTAAGGAGCTCTGGTAGCATAGTGCCTAAGGCTGTTGTTGTTGTTGTTATGTGCCATCGAGTCAAACCCGACTCATAGCAACCCCTCCTTGGGTTTTCGAGGCAGTATCACTACGGAAGTAGGATTGCCCAACCTTCCTTCCGAGGAGTGCCTGGTGGGTTTGAACCGCCAGCCGTCTGGTTAGCAGGCAAGTGTTTTAGCCACTATGCTACCAGAGTGCCTAAGGCACTTGACTTCTAACCAGAAGGCAGCTGGTTCAAACCCACCAGCCACTCCTCGGAAGGAAGGTTGGTCAATCTAGTTCCGTAGTGATAACGCCTGGGAAACCCAAGGAGGAGTCGCTATGAGTCGGGTCCAACTCCACGGCACATAACAACAACCATTGGGTTTGCAAGGTGCTATTATTGGGGAAAACTGGATAAAGGAAACAAGAGACTTCTTTGAATTATTTCTAATAATTGCATGTGCATTTATAATACCTCAAAAGAAAAATTTAAATGAGCGAAAAAACGCAACCTTGACTCTAGAGAAAAATTCTTAAAGAATTACTGATAAATCGTTAGATTTTTTTAATTGTTAGAAAAATCAAGTTGGAATATGCTATATACATTAAGATACCATTAATATTACATTTAAATAAAGTTATTTCATACAGTGTTGTGGATTGTAACATAATTGTGGAAAGTACCCAGATATATATGAGAACGATACACAACAGTTTTGGTATAATGTGTCCTCTTCAGAAAAGAATAGAGGAAAATTGATAGATACGGTGAAGCCTGAGCTGTATCTGTCATTTTTTTTCATTTATAAAAAGTAAAGCTGAAACAAAAATAGGAAAATGTTATTATTAGTAACTGTCATAAACCAGCTCTCATATATGGTCTATGTTTGTTGTTGTTGTTGTTGTTGTTTTTAGTCAGAAACCTTTAAAAATTAAAAAAAAATCAGTAAAACAAATTTGTAACAGTATAAAGAGTGTTAGTCTAACCTTGTTTATTAGATTTACATATGTGAAACATTTTGCTTATCACAAGTCATTTTACTTTAAAAACAAATTCATTTTGTTTATACTGCATGAAATAATTGCATTGAAAAAGTATTTTAGACATTGTTGTGTGAAGCATCATAGGGATGTAGCATTTTTCCATATGATGATGGCAGTATATTATTTGAAAGAAAATTAATTCTAAAGAAATATGAAACTGAGGGACTTCAATCAATCCCTTATTTACCCATGTATGTTTAACTTTCAAGCAGAATTTGAGGCAAATTTAAGTTAAACACAACTACTCATGGAATAGTACAATTCAAGATAAAAAGCAAATGTGGAAAGGAAAGAAAGAGATTAAGTGCAAGAAACACCATAAATCTGTAAAAACTAATTACTTTTATTGAGCACTATATTTGGATCAGAGTTTCTAGATGTCTAAGCTAAAATCAATCGGATTGCACAGTTTTTATTTGTTGCCAAATGAGATAAGGTTACTGCATTGGTTAGTACAATTTAACCTTGAAACTTAACTCATATGAGGTTCAAAGTGCATGAAGTAAGAGTTTTAGTCCAAAACATTCCTTTTATTTTTCTCCCTGAATCATACTTAATCTGCTCCAAGCCACCTCCTGCCAATCTGGCAGGAAATTCTATCTTAGTCATTTTGGGGGTTCCCTTCCAGCCTATACATTATTTTATCACTTCTGGCCTCTTGGGTGCTAGAAAAACTGGGGATGGATTAAGTTTTTTTTGTCAGTGGTGCTTGCTAGATTTATCATAATTGTCTCCTCCTTTAGGAATTGATAGTTATCATCATTTGTCTCTTGAGTCTGCTATTCCATGTCCTCAACAGTCTGCAGCTCAGAATCCACAAGAATACTTCAAACAGTGGTCCTTTGTGCAAGGGAACACTTGCCCCTTGTCACTCCTTTCACCCAGACTCACGTTCAAACTGCCTGTCCCAGTGAGCTGCTTTTGTCTCTTCCATTCACAGTATTTCCTTCCATGTCTTTCTCATATTAATGGGCCTCTTCTCACAAAGGAAAACCTCACATTAATGGGCCTGGGTGGTTCTTTATTTTCTGGAGTGACAGTTGTTGTTGTTGTTATGTGCCGTCGAGTCAAACCCGACTCATAGCGACCCCTCCTTGGGTTTCCGAGGCAGTATCACTACGGAAGTAGGATTGCCCAACCTTCCTTCCGAGGAGTGGCTGGTGGGTTTGAACCGCCAGCCGTCTGGTTAGCAGGCAAGTGTCTTAGCCACTATGCTACCAGAGTGACAGTAGGGAAACATTATTCCCCCCTTAACACAGGAACAAAAGCAATTTACTAAACCAAAGTTTAAAAGAGTGAAGAAACAATACTGTTATAGAGTCTATCTGAAATTCTGCACGGTACTAATATACCTAGTTACAGTTGTATTAAAAGAAGACAACCAGTATTGAATTGATCCATGGGCAAACAACTCTCAAACTTAAACTTGGATCCTGAATTGAAGGATTATTTGAAGGCAGCCAAATGGAAGGATTTTTAACTTGGTAGTTTTAAAAAATGGGGGGTGGATTTATTTTTCTTTCCATATGTAGGAGAAAAGACTTGCTAGGAGAAACCATATCCATTAATTAGGGAAAGAAACACTAAATAAATTTAATTCTGAAGTAGAGGTATGATGGTACTTTCGAAGAAAAATGAGAATGCTCTATATTGACAGCTGGAAAGGGATAAAGAACAAACTGTAAGAGTGGAGGGAAAAAAATAGAATACAAAAAGCATAGGCATGAGATTACAGCTGATTTTCAACTTGCAGGAACAGACCTTGGACTATTGATGGTGATTCTGTCTTCCTCTTGTGGGGTTAAAGGAAGTCAGAAGATGTGGTCTGTTTGCCTCTTTGTCAATAGTCAATAAAAAAGTAAACATCTTTCTGGTATTCCTTGCTTTCAGTCAAGATCCATCTGACCTCAGCAATGATATCCCTCATTTTCCAGCCTCTTCTGAATCCAGCTTGCATTTCTGGAAGCTCTCTGTCAATATACTACTGCAACCATTTTTTAATTATCTTCAACAAAATTTTACTTGACTGTGGTATTAATGATATTGTTCAATAATTTCCACACTTTATTGGATCACCTTTCTTTGGAATGTGTACAAATATGAATCTCTTCCAGTCAGTTGGCCAGGAAGCTGTCTTCCAAATCTCTTGGCTTAGATGGAAGTGTGGCATCTGTTTGTTGAAGCATTTCAATGGGTATTCCATCAATTCCTGGAGCCTTGTTTTTTGCCAAGTCCTTCAGTGTGGCTTTGATTACTTCCTTCAGTACCATTGGTTCTTGATCATCTGCCACTTCCTGAAAGGGAAGAACACTGACAAATTCTTTTTGGTATAGTGACTCTGTGTATTCCTTCCATCTTCTTTTGATGTTTCCCGCATCATTCAATATATTGCCCATAGAATTTTTCAATATTGTAACTCATGGCTTAAATTTTTCTTCAATTCTTTCAGCTTGAGAAATACTGAGTGTATTCTTTCCTTTTGGTTTTCTAACTGCAAATCTTTGCATGTTTCATTATAATAATTGACTTTGTTTTCTCGAGCTGCTCTTTAAAATCTTTTGTTCAACTCTTCGATCCTGTCATTTCTTTCATTTGCTTTAGCTACTCTTTGCTCACCAGCAAGTTTCAGAATCTCTCTGACATCCGTTTTGATCTTTCCTTCTTTTCCTGTCTTTTTAATGACCTCTTGCTTTCTTCGTGGATGATGTTCTTGTTGTCATCCCACAATTCCTCTAGTTTTTGGTCATTTGTGTCCATTGTATAAAATCTATTCTTTAGATGGTCCCTAAATTCAGGAGGGAGGGATATAATCAAGGTAATATTTTGGCTCTGATGGATGTGTTTTAATTGTCTTCAGCTTCAAGTTGAACTTGCTTATAAGCAGTTGATGGTCTGTTCCACAACCAGCTCCTGGCCTTGTTTTGGCTGAAGATATTGAGCTTTTCTATCACCTTTTGCCACAGATATAATCAATCTGATTCCTTTGTACTCCATCTGGTGAAGTCCACGTGTATAGTAACCGTTTGTTGAAAAAAAGTATTTGCAATGAATAAGTCATTGATCTTGGAAAATTCTATCCTGTGATCTCTAGTATTATTTCTATGACCAAGACCATATTTTCCAATTACCAGTAATCCTTCTTTGTTTCCAACTTTTGCATTCCAGTCACCAATGACAATGAACACATCTTGATTGCATGGTCAGTCAATTTCAGACTGCAGAAGTTGGTAAAAATCTTCAACTTCCTCATCTTTGGCTTTGGTAGTCAGTGTGTAAATTTGAATAATAGTAGTAGTATTAACTGGACTTCTTTATATGTGTCTGGATATGATCCTATCACTGACAGCATTGTACTTCAGATTAGATCTTGAAACATTCTTTGTGATGATGAATGCCACGCCATTTGTGTTCAGTTTGTCACACCCGGCATAACAGATAAAATTGATCATATGGTTGTCTGATTCACAATAGCCAAAACAAGTCCATTTCAGCTCACTAATACCTAGGATACCAATCTTTATGTGTTCCATTTCATTTTTGACAACTTCTAATTTTCCTAGATTTGTATTTTGTACATTCCATGTTCTGATTCTTAATAGATGTTTGCAACTGTTTCTTCTCATTTTGAGTCATGCTGCATTAGCAATTGGAGGTCCCAAAAGCTTTACTCCATCCACATCATTAAGGTCGACTCTGTCTGAGGAGACAGCTCCTCCCCTGTTCTATCTTGAGTGCCCTCTGACCTGAGGGGCTCGTCTTCTGGCACTGTGTCAGACAGTGTTTTAGGGCTATTCATAAAGTTTTCCAGTAATATATCACACAGTTGTTTCACTGCTGTTCATAAAGTTTTCACTGGCCAAATCTTTGAGGAGTGGATGACCTTTCCTTCTTCTGAGTCTGTCTTATTCTGGAAGCCCTGATGAAACCTGCCCACCATGGGTAACCCCACTGGCATTTGAAACACTGGTGGCACAGCCTCCAGCCTCTAAGCAACACACAAGCCACCACAGTATGACAAACTGACAGACAACTTTGTCTCCCTTAGCTTTTCCGAACTGGTCTGCTCACTTCCTGGTCTCCGTTAGATATTCCAAACCCCACCAGCTCACTTCCTGGTCTCTCTTAGGTTTTCCAAACCACTGCCACCCAAATTTATATATGGTCATGGATATATTCTCTTTTGCCTAGGCTTGCCTGATTGTTCATCCTGTCTACCTATGTATCTGCATATAAGTTGATGTTTGTTATTGATAATACAGTATTGTGTGTCTAAAAGTGTTTATCTTTGTTGTCTGTATCTCTTGTGCACTTAATGTTATGTGCTTTTTCTATATACAGAGCATGCATTTTTGAATAATAATGTATTAAAAATGAAACCAGTTTTCATGTATTTCTTGTTGATTTCTGACTTCAAATTCTAAAGTGTATTTTATTCATTTTTCCTATTCACAAAAGAACTTTTAAATACATTAAAAGATCCAGTGCATATTGAATTGGGAAAGTGAAGAAATTAAATAGACTCAAATGTAGAACTAATTAAGAAATCTAGTGCAGAAGAGTTAGAATATGGAGCTGTTTAAAGGTCAACATCAAAATGATTAGACAGCTTGTCCATTCATATGTATGTTTATTTAAATGATTTAGTAAAGCCATACTGTGTGCTAGGTTTTGTGTTAGGTTGTATAAATGATATACAAGTTATAAAAACATAAGTTTGGTTTCTCTCCTGGGAACACAGAAAAATTGCATAGCCTTTAGATGAAACTCATAGTTTTAAAGTAACATTTCAAAAAGTTAGCTCCTCTTGAAGTATTGCTGGACATTCGGCTATTGTCATAAGAAGCTAAGCCTAAAAGAACTAAACCAAACTCCATTTTTTAGAAAGCAGCTGAATACTCAGTATTTTTCCCAGTTGCAGTGATATCTTATTGGTGAGTATTGTACTAAAGCCATGGAACACTTCCTCTCCCCAGTGTCTTCTACTCTTATTAGATGATAGCATTCTGCTTCTGCTACAGTTTAGTCATATACTAAGTCTTGTTAACTGTAGATGGTTTCTTACCCCTCCACTGAAACAACAGAAGTTAAGGCCAAAAAAATTAATTTATCTTCTATAGTTTTTTTTTTTTTTTTAAGTAGGCATTGGATTCTTTTTGACATATTGAGAAATCATAACAAGTGTGAGGACTCCAAATTTACCTATTTTTCTCTTTTAAATAATAAGAGCTAGAAAATGATACTGTGGAAGGACTACACTAGCTATTTGACTTGGGAACATTGTATATGACTTAGAAAATAATAAAAATGTCAAACTTAATATTTCACATTTTTCATTACCAAAGAATGTGTCAAACTTACATGTTCTCCCTTTTCTGATAGAGAGACCAGGGGTGAAGTGGCAATGAGGGTTAGGGGAAGTAAGGAATAGAGCAGAAGTGTGGAATGCAGAGAGGTCAAGGATGATGCATGGACCAAAGATGGATGATGATATGCACAGTACTCTAGATTTAAAAATAGAAAAGAAAAAAATCATGACTTTACATTTAACATGATCCTGGGATTTGTTTCCAAATTGTAGAGAACTACTTAATACATCACAGACAAGGAAGGAGTGAATCTCATTTTAGGTTCACGTTCACATCTGTCCATTTTGCCCCTGGCTAAGGTGAACATGACTCATCCTGATCACTGATCTGCACATGCCTACTCTGTTTTTTCTTATTCTAATAATGAGGCCTCTGCAGGCCCAGATCTCTGCCAGTAACTTTCATTGCCCTGTGAGTTGCAGCGAATAGTTATGTGGTTATGTTTTCCAGTCCCTTTAGGGTACAGGCAACTTAAAAAGCCTGTCCAAAATCCATCCCCATCTCATTTGAAATATGAAGATACATGGGGCATCATTTAACTGCTAAGTGCACAAAACTTGCTCACATAGGAAATCTGGGAGACAGTTTCAGGCCCTATCTTAGACTCATCTAAGACTCACCTGTATATTTCTACTCTACTCCTTTGTCACCAATTTTGTCTTTATATTTAGGAGTGGATTTCTGTAGTCTAACTGCTTTATTGAGCTCTATGTAGCGTAGTGCCTAAGGCACTTGACTGCTAACCAGAAGGCTGGTGGTTCAAACCCACCAGCCACTCCTTGGAAGGAAGATGGGCAATCTACTTCCATAGTGATACTGCCTCGGAAACCCAAGGAGGGGTCACTATGAGTTGGGTCCAACTCGACGGCACATAACAACAGCAACACAACATGTGGTCTTAAACCTATATAATGTTTCTGGATTCTTTATACTACCTTCTTGTGTTTGGAATTTGAGAATTTGGTTCATCCAATGGGGAAGATTTGCAGGTTTTAGAGAATAGGCTCATTTTGCAGGTGGGGGTGGGGCATTGATAGTCTCATGTTTTAGCTTCCCATTAGCTCTCTAACAACAAAAGAAACACTGTTAAGTTAAATATTAGAGAAAGGTTGGTGAGGTAATTTGAACCAGTTGTCCTACTGAGATCAACCAAAGTGTGCTGCATGAAATATTTTTTAAAAATTCTTACAAATGTCTAAGAACTACTAGTGCAGTAAGAATATGCTTAGTCAAAATCTTGAAGAAAACAACCCAGAGAGATTAACCCAACACATAAAGCTGCTTTTAACTGAAGGGTATTCTTTAATCCAGAAAAATAACTATAATACTGAACTGTGTTTAGACAGCCTTATGAGGCTAGCAGGGATTAAAAGTCAATGCCTGTAAAGATGGAGACACCTGTAAAACTACTTCCACTTGAAGCAGAGAACCCAAAGCCTTTACTCATAGAGTATAGGTGAACCTTGGGAATAAATTTACAGCCTGTCTCCACATTTGTTAGGTGGTCCAGAGACTCTCAGTTGATTAAAATGGTTTCAGACTGGTGGAACTCCTAACACCTTTCAGAATCAAAACAGAACAAAAAATTTTAAACGTGTGGAAAAAGTTATCACCTCAGGCCTCAAATAATTCCTACAAATAATTTTTAAAATAAAATGCCTAGGACACAGTAAAAAGTATTAAGGCACTCAAGGGAATATGAAACTATGAATAATAACCAGCAGAAATCACAAAGAATGGAAAAGATTTGCAAAGACTTTAGATATTGGAAAATCAGACTCAGATTGCTTTCTATATTCAAAGTAACAAAAGCCAAAGTTATAAATAAAACAGGACACTGGAATGGAGAATATAAAATAGAAGATATGAATAGCATCAAATAAGAATTTGACGTGAAAAGTGCAATAACTGAAATAATTCAGTGGGTATGTTTTAAATCAGATTAGACATAGTTGAAAAGAAAAATAGAGAATAACAATACTGGTCAGGAAAAACTAAGCAAACTGCAGCATAGAAAGACAGAATGATCAAAAATATAGTGAGAGAATTAAAGACAGAGAAAATAGACTGAGGAGGTCTGTCATATTTCCATTTGGAGTCCCAGACCTATGAGTGAAGTTTATATAGTGAGGCTATATTGTATGGCCTCAAAACATATAAAGTATATTTGACAAAATGTAGAAATAGACCAAGAAATTAGACTGGGAGATTTAACAGTTTTCAGCAATTGATAGAGAAGATTTAAATAACATGATTATCAATCTTAAGGTAATGGGCATGAAAAGTAATGCTTATACAATAAGTTCAAAACATACATTCTTATGCACATATGAAAATTCATGAATATTTACCATAAATCTCATTACTTATCAAATGACTTTAATCATTCAGTGTATATTCTCTCATGACAACGTCATTTTACTGGAAACAACAACTTTTAAATAAACAGTATATGAAAAAGAACATAGGGGGAATTAGAAACATATTTGAACTGGTAAAACCTGGTATGTATCTAAACTTGAGTCAAACTACTAAAATCCCAAAACCATGCCATTTGACCTTGAGTCACTTGTGACTCATGGTGAACCTATGTGTTTTACAACAGAACAGTCCATAGCATTTTTGATGGCTGCAACTTCTCAGTAGTAGATCAACAGATGCCTCTGAGGGACTTGAACAGTTAATCTTTTGGTTAGGAGTCCATCACTTAAACATTGAAACATTATAGCCTGTAATACATTTATTAGAAAAGTAAAAGAGTTAAAAATAAGTAATTTTAAGAAATTGGAGACAGAAAAAAATTGACCCAAAGAAAGTGGAAGAAGGCTAATGAAGAGAGGAATAGAAAATGATGAAGTTGAAACAATACAGTCTGATGGTTATACAATCTGGACCAAAAAAACAAACAACTCAGTTGCATTCTGAAAATTCAATACATGGTTTTGGAAAAGGTTAATAGCATTGAAAAACTCTGGTCAGACTTTCAGGGTAGAAGGGAGGGATGAGGAAAAGAAAAAGAAGAGGAAGTAGAAAATAAGAATGAATGAAAATAACCAATATAAAAAATAAAAAATTAATTCATTACAGCCTTTGAAGACATTAAAAACGTAATACTGTGAGTGATGTATTTGAAAATTTAGGAGAAATAGACACATTTTGAATCAATAAAATTTATAAATACTGTCAAAATTAACAGAAATCTAAATGGCTTGTAACCAAACATTTAAGGATGAAATCATGCCATTCTTACGTGACTATACCACAGAACTGTAAACCAGAAACCCTAAAGCAAACCCATTGCCATGGAGTCAATTCCAACTCAGTGACCTTAGAGGACAAAGTAGAATTGCCCCATAGGACTTCCCAGGCTGTAAATCTTTATAAAAGCAAACTGCCACATCATTTTCTCATGCAACTGATTGGTTCCAACCTCTGAACTTTTTGTTCCAACTGCTGAACTATTGGTTCCCAGCCAAATACTTAACCATTACTCTACTAGAGTTCCTAGTAAAAGTAGAAGCACACCTTGATTAATTTTATGAGAGTAGCTAACCTAAACACCAAAACATTATAGGAGAGCACAAGAAAGGAAAATTATTGGGCATTAATGAGCATAGATGTAAAAGTTCTAAATAAAATATTTTAAAACCCTGTAGTATATTAAGAGCTCTGGTGGCATAGTGGATAAGACACTTGACTGTTAACTGGAAGGTCATTGGTTTTTGGCAGTGTATTAAAAGGTTAATACATCATGTCCAAGTCATGATAATACCAGGAATTGAAAACTGGTTTAAAATTTGTAAAACAATGTATTTAAAAGCTCATAGATTAAAAATGAAGAATTAGTATGATCGTCTCAATAGATGCAGAAAATTTTTGAACACGATTCAACACCCATCCATGATAAAATTCAGAAATCTAGGAATTGAATTAAGCTTTTTTTAATTTGACAGAGGGGATCTATGAATATCCAACAGTAAGCATCAAACATAGTGATGACAGGTTGAAAGATTTTTCCTCTCAATTCAGGAATACAATATGTAACATTGTACTCAAAGTCCTATCCAGGACAGTAGAAAAAAAGATAAAAGATGTGAGGTTTGGAAAAGGAGAAAGACAACTGTTATAATTTGTGCATGATATGACTGTTAAAAATACAGAGAAAGAAATAAAAAGCGAAATGATTTCTCAAAATGATAATAGATATTACTAGACTGCCAGATGAGGGAGCTATGGTAGCATAGTGCCTAAGGCACTTGACTGATAACAAGAAGGCTGGCAGTTCAAACCCACCAGCCACTCACTCCTGGGAAGGAAGGTTGGGCAATCTACTTCCGTAGTGATACCGCCTCGGAAACCCAAGGAGAGGTCGACTCGATGGCACATAACAACAACAGACTGGTAGATATATTGGAATTATTAAAATTATGTTTTTAAATACTAGCAACAAATATACATTTAAAAAGTGTTATCATTGCAACAGAAGTTAACATTTGAAGACATTGGGAATTTAGTAATTTTCTAACAAAAATGTGGAAGATGCGAATGGCAGTTATCAGAAGCCCCAATATTACTAGAATGATACAAAATTTCTCCAATATGATCAGTGAACTCCACTCAATTATGGTAAATGTGACCCATAGAGCAGTGAAGAAACCACATTCTTTCAATAAATAGTGTTGAGGCAATTGAATAACCCACTGGAAAAAAATACATACTTGAATCTTACCTGTGATCATATACACAAATATGAATGTCAAATGCATTATAGACCTACATGTGAAAAAGGAAAATACAAAGATTTAGAAGTCAACATAAGTTAATATAACATCTGTTGTAGTTGTTAGGTGCCTCAGATGTGGCTCTGACTCATAGAAACCCTGTGTACAACAGAATGAAACATTCCCTGATCCTGCACCATTCTCACAATCATTGCTATGCTTGAGCCCATCATGGCAGCCACCTTGTCAATCCAGATCATTGAGAGTCTTCTCCTTTTTCATTGACCTTCCACTTTACTAATCATGACATCCTTCTCCAGAGACTGATCCCTTCTCACAACATGACCAAAGTATGAGACAAAGTCTGGTCATTCTTACTTCTAAGGAGCATTCGGGCAGCAAGTCTTTTTTTTTTTTTTTTTTTTTTTTAATTGTGATTTGGGTGAAAATTTACAGAGCAAATTCACTTTCCATACAGTAGTTCACATATACTTTGTCTCATGACATTGACCACAGTTTACCACAATGCAACAGCTCCCCTCCCACTTCCTCCCCATAGTTACCTCTTCCCTGTGTCCATCCCTCCATGCATTCCTGCCCCCTGAGCTGTCTCCCTGTGCATAAGCAACCCTTCTTTCTGCCATGGTTGTTTTCTCCAAGGAGTGTATCTACCTCAGGTAAATATTCAACTCATATGCCTGTCCATTGTTTAGCTGGAAGCCACATGCATGCATTCAATTCCAGACCTGAAAGGCAGCTAGGGGCCATAGTCTCAGTGGTTCCACAAGGTTCCATCAGGCCAGCAAACCTAGTCCCCCCCATTTTTTTTTGCCCAAATGATTTTGAGTTTTGTTCCACATTGTTCTCCCTGTATATCTAGGATCTCCTACATAGATCCTCTTCCCAGTGGTTAACAGTAATAGCCAGACACCATCTAGTTCTTCTGGTCTTATAGTCATATAGGCTGCAGATTGGATGGTGTACCAGTCACTAGGACTAATTGTTTCCATGAATTTTTGGTTTTCTTAATTCTTTTTGGCTCTGGACAAGGAGAGACCCATCATTGCATCTAGATTGCAGCTTGTAAGCTTTTAAGATCTCAGTCACTACTCACCACAGTAGGAGGTAGAACAATGTTTTGTGTAGTATGTTATGCCAATTGAGCTTGATGTCCTCTGTGACTAAGATCCCAAGCCCACAGGTTCAACTACTCGGTCCCTCTGGGTAGTTGTCTGTAACCAAGCAGTGACCACAACCTTGCCCCTTGTCAGCTCTACTATACACCTGGGAATTCTGATCATTCACATAAACTTATAGGACCACTTTCTGCCAACCCTATACATGTTCTTGGGTGCACTCCCCACTTCATAGACATAGCTAATAGTTCAGCCTGTCCACCCATCTATCCACCCATATACCTGTGTTTTCCTTCACTGACAACGCAGTACTATATGTGCAAAAGTGTTCATCTTTGTTGTCTGTACTTCCCACTTACCTCTCTATGTCTTTCTCTTCCTCAGTGCCACTATGTTGATCACTCTCATTTGGTACATTGCCTTTCTCTTCACCCAAATAAAAACTTATTTCTATCTATCTAACAGTATTCCCTACCCTACCCTCCCACCCCTGGTAACCAACAAAGAAAATTTCCTTCCATAGATAAACATTTCCTTGACTTTTACAATAAAGGACTAATACAGTATTTGTCCTTTTATGATTGAATTATTTCACTCAGCATAATGTCCTCCAAGTTCATCCACTTTATGTGGTGTTTTGCAGATTCTACATTATTCTTTATGGTTGCATAGTATTCCATTGTGTGTATGTACCATAATTTGGATATCCATTCCTCAGTTGATGGACACCTAGGTTGTTTCCATCTTTTGGCTATTGTAAATAGTGTCAGGCAGCAAGTTTCCAGGACAGATTTATTCTTTCTTCTGGCAGTTCGTGATATTGTCAGTATTCTTCACCAGCACCAAAACTCAAAGGCATTAACTCTTCTTCATTCTTCCTTATCCATTATCCAGCTCTCACAAGCGTATGAGAAGATTAAAAATACCATGGCTTGGATTAGACACACCTTAGTCTTCAAAGTACAGTCTTTGCTCCTTAGCATATTAAAGAGGTCTTCTGCAGCATATTTGCCCAGTACTTCTTCCATGAAAGTTGATTGTAGGTCCAAGTAAAATGAAATCCCAGCACAATATCACAAATTTTTCTCCTGCAAATCTCAGGTCATTAATGAGTCTTCCTCCAATCCTGAAGCCATGTTCTTGTTATAATTTTATAACATCTGAGCCACAAATATTTCTTTAAAATTCTCAAAAAACGCTAATCATAAAGAAAAATATTGATAAATGTGACATTATAATTACAAATTTCTCTCTGTTGAAAGTATTAACTGATGTGGTGCAAAGACCAGTTATAGAGTAAGATATTTTGCCAAATATATTAAAAACAGAGAGCTCAATAAAATAAGCTTACAAATTAATAAAAGGCAAACTATCCAAAAGTAAAGAAGGAAGTGCTTGAATCAGTAATTAACAAAACCATAACCAAATAATCAATGAAGAGATGCTCAGAAAATGTAAATTAAAGCCAAGGTGAGACTACTAGGTATATACCCTAAAGAAGTGAGAGCTGGGACACATACAGATATATGCACATCCATGTTAATCTTGGTACTGTTGACAATAACAAAGAGATGAGAACAAACTAAGTGACCATCAACAGATGAGTGAATGAACTATGGTACATACACACAGTGAAATAGGATGCAACATAAAGAATAATGATGAATCTGTGAAACACTTCGTAATGTGGAGGTAAAATAAGTCTATCATAAGACAAATATTTAGGAATCAACTATTATAAAAAGTCAAGGAAAGGTTTCCATATGGAAGGAAATTTTCTTTGTTGGTTTCCAGGGATGGGAGAAGAGGGGAGGGAAAATTGTTAGCTAGGTAAGAGACATGTATTGATTTGGGTGAAGGGAAAGGCAATATGCCAAAAGTGGGTGTCCAGCACAATATCACTAGGGGAAAAGGAAGACATGGAAGGGTACACAAGAGGTACATATAGCAAAGGTAAATACTATTATATACGCAATACTGCATAATCAATAATAACAAATATTAATTGATAGGTAGATAGATACGTAGGTAGATAGACAAGATGATCAGGTATGGCAGGCAAATGGGAATACATCCATGACTATATTTAGGTTTGGCAAATGAAATTGCTACATAGGTATTTGTGCTATAAAAGTCTCTCTCTCTCTCTCTCTCTCTCTCTCTGTGTGTGTGTGTGTGTGTGTATATATATATATATATATAAAACTAACCATATATATATATATATGGTGGAGCTAACGGGGGGAAAGTTTTTCTAACTTCTTAGTCACAAACTAATGGCAAGTCACTGACTGAATGGGTGAGTCACTGGGCCTGTGGGCATGGTCAAGGGAACATCAAGCTCAAATGGCATAACATAGTACACAGAAACATTTTTCTATGTTCAACCTTGGTAAGCAGCAAGTGGGGTCTTAATAACTTATGAATGGCCATCTAAGATGCTATTATTGGTCTCTCCTTTTCCAGAGAAAATTAAAGCAATAAAATAAAATTAAAAATCATAGAAACAATTAGTCTGAGAGACTAGTGGGCCATCAGAGCATCAGCTTCTATGACCCTGAGAACTGGAAGAACTAGATGGTACCTGGCTACCACTGCCAACCACTTGGAAAGGGATGAAAATTGGAGATCCTGGATAGAACAGGAGAAGATTGTGGGATAAAACTCAAAATCATAGAAAAGACCAGGTTTACTGACCTTATGGAGATGGGTGAAACCCATGAGACTATGGCCCCTAGTCACCCATTCAGGCCTGGAATTGAACTTACTCCCATGGATTAACTTTCAGCCAAACAGTAGACAGACCTAATAGGTGAACAATTACACCAGAGAGGTACATTCCTTAGCAAGATCAACCATGGGAGGTCAGAAAGGCAGCATTTGCACAGGGAGAAAGCTTTGAAGGGAGGAATGCATAGGAAAGAAAGATACAGGGAAAAGGTAACCACAGGGAGGAAGTGGGAAGACAACTGGACAGCTGTTACATTGAGGGGATTGAAAGCAATGTTGTGAAACCAAAAATTTGTATAAACTGTTAAATGGAAAATGAATTTCCTCCGTAAACTTTTACTCAAATCACAATAAAAAGTAAAAAAAATAATAAAAAAATTGAGATATCTCTAAATACTTGTCATGTTCAATAAAATGGAAAGATCTGAGGATACCATGTAGTAGGTTATAGTACAGAGGGACCTCTCTTACAGTGTGTTGGGAGTGTAAATTCATGCAGAACCTTTGGAAAATATTATCAAGTAAAGTTGAGAATAACTTTGCCTTTTGAGCCATTTATGCTCCATAGATAATGCTAAGTGTATGGCATGTGAATGTGTATCAGAATGTGTACGTGCATACGACTCTGTGAAAGTGGCACAAAGGTTGCCTCTTCTGACCTCCTCTAACTCCACAAGAAGAAGACAGAATCACCATGAGCAGCCCAAGGCCTGTTTTTATGGAGCCAGACATGCCACCACCCTTCAGCCCTCTTACCAACCTTGACACCAACCATCCCTCTTAAAGCACCCACCAACCCTCTGCTAAGTTTGATAAGTCACTGCAATGGCCATACAGAACTCATTGATTATGGGGTTTATTTGGGGAGCAACAGGCTGCAATTCAAGTCCAGGAATGGTCTCAGGACACAGTTCTTCAATCAGGACAGTCTCCCCTCTGCTGTGTCCTAAGACATGCCTCTCTGGTCGTTGGCCTCTTGGCCTGGCCTCTGCAGACCAGGTAAGCCTGCTGCTCTATCTTCTGCCTCTTGGTTCCACTGCCACCGTCTTTCAGCGGGGCATCTCTCTCAGCAGCGCATCTCTCTCAGCGTATCTCTCTCAGGCAACAATCAGAGATTCCTTTTGGCCTCTAGGAAGGCTCACTTTAAGCCTGGCAGAGTGGCAAAAACAACCAATCCCAACATCAAAATTCTACTGAATTTCGCAGAAGATTGCTTCCTGCTGCTCTAACAGAAATACCCCAGGTGGATAACTTTAACAATCAGGAGTTTAAATTGCATGGTAATCTGGTGGGAGTTACAAAGACTATGTCTAGTAAAGCCATACCATGTAATTTACTGCACCGCAGCATCATTCCTCATGATTGCCAAAAAATAGAAAACAACCCAAAAATCTATTGACAGTAACGTGGAACAATAAAATATATTCATAGAAGGGAATACAACACAGCAATGAATATGAACAAAAAAGTAGAGCCAAAAACAACAACATAATGAACCATAAAATTTTTGAATAAAGGAAGCTGAAAAATTTATAAGTGCATTTATAAGTGGTAAAGATATATTTAACTTTGAGAACTGAATATCATTAAATTCAGGTAAAATATTTTCTGAAAGTAAGTCAGAGTATATGATAGGCTCAAGAGGGATATATAGGAGCTGTTGAAAATGTTATGTTATTTTTAGTAGCATGGAGTTTTATGATTATTTCCCTTATAAATTTTTATTTCCTTTTATACTTTCTTCACTTTTTGTATGTACTCATTTACACAATGAAACAGTTTTCAAAACACAGTAGGAAAAAATGATACATTGTTTCATATGGCAGAATATTATCATTAAGAACAAATTTTATTGTGTGCTTATTAATATGTTAAGAGGAAATTGAAGAAAATTCTTGGAAACAAAGCTGCAGGATAAAAATTTCTATTTAAAAACGATAAGTATTGTTAAATTTTTAAATGCTTTCAGTGTTGTTACATTTTCCACTCCTACCAAAAGCATAGGAGTTCCTCTCTCTCCAAATATTAAAAATAATGTTTACAATCTTTTCATCTTATAACTGTGTCACAAATGGAATTTTAAAAATTTGAATTCCTTTGGTTATTGTTAAAATTGGACATCCTTTTATATACTTATTGGTGATTTTAAAATATTTTTCCTACATTGTCTCTATAATATATTCATTTAAAAAAGAATCTGGTGGCTTTCTTGTATTATGCTTAAAAAAATTCTTGGTACATTTGGAAAATTGATCTTTCCTTATGTTTTTTAAATACCCATCTTTGGTTGTCAGTTATTTTTGGTTTAATGCTGGTTTTTATCATAAAGTGTTCTTTTTCTATTCCTCAATTATATCCTTTAAAGTGCTGGGAGTTATGTCATGTTTTGAAAGGACTTTCCACTCATTGGAGAACATTCCTAATATCTCCTTTTTGTATATACCTACACATACTTAAACTCATGTTACTTTAATTGCTTCATATTTGTCTCATGGTTTTCATATACTTTTGTTTTCCCCACAATTTGTTTTTATCTTTGTTTTCTGTTGTTCTTGTTAACAAGAACAAAATACTGTGCCTTAACCTACTCTCAAATTTATGTGGAATCTCAGTTGTATTTTCAGTTCTTGAACTTTCCTTTTTCCCAAGAGTCATTGCTTCAAAACCACTTTGTCTTGCTTCATCCAGGAATGAATGTTCTCTACGCTTGCTGCATAGCTGTCACCTTGAGAATTTCTTTGGCTATGCCCCTGGGTTGTACCCATTTCCTGAAACTGTATTCCTTTTCTTTCGTGTGTTCTTTCTTCTTTTGCTGGAAATATCTTCAATGTAATTCCCCTAAACTTACGAGGTAAATTTTTAGAGTTCTTCTGTGTTTGAAACAGATTTTGTTTTGATGCTACATTTATTGATATTTTGTTGATTACTGTTCTAGGATTAAAACAAAATATTTATTGTAACTTTGAAGGCATTTTTCCACTTCTTCTAGCATCGAGAAAGTCAGGTAGAAAATTCTAGTATGTGCTTGCTTCTTTTGTAGGTAACCTCTTCATACACTTGGAATGATTTTTTTCTGTATGACATTTTTTGAGTTTCCTTGTTATCCTTGAAGTTTCAAGTTAATGAGAATTTTTCCTAGGTATAGGGCATTTTTATTCATTTATTTTAGGATTCTTAGGAACTTGAAACCTGAAAACACATTTCCTTCCACATCTCAGGGAAATATTCTTTATTTCTGTGACAGTTTCTCCCTTTATTTTCCTATTCTTGCTTGCATAGCTTCCTATGGATTTAATATTGGGCCTCCTGATTATTTCTCTGCATCTCCATGTTTTATACCTTTTGAGAATAGTAGTTAAGAGGAAAATTCTGTAACCAGATTCTCTCTGTTTGAATCTAAGTTGTGCCAATTTCATGCCTTAACTCACTAGGTGACTGTTTTCTTATTTGCAAATTGGAAAATAGTAGAATCTACCTCACAGATGTGGTGTGAGGATTAAATAAATTAATAAATGGAACATGGTTACAATAGTGCCTGGGATTAAATAATTTTAGCTATTATTATTTCTCTTTTCTAATTATTTTCTGATATAGCTATTTGATTTTATTTTCCTGGCATTCCATTGATTTTTTTTTTTTTTTTGACCTTGAGGAACTCTTTCACATGCCATGACTTATTTTAAAATGTGTATCTTCTCAAATCTCTATGAGTATACTGAATTCTTTTTGTTTTAAAGTTATCTTTAATTTCTTTTTGCTTTAGAAGTTTTTTTTTTAGTCTTTTTCATTTGTACTGTTGGATTTTCTCACATGTCTGATGATTCTTGCTTTTTTTCTTCTTATTGAAGAATGAATAGACAAGACAAGCAGTTTAGGTTTTCTTAACTCTTAGACAATTTAGTCTGTTTCATGTGTTCCTTTCCAATGTATAGAATGTCTGACCGCATTGGTGGACCAAAAAAAAAAGAACAACAATTAAAAAATCATTCAGATTATCCAATATCAAAAAAAAATAACAAAAGGGAAAAAAAAAAAAAAAAACCTGACTGTTGCCATCAAGTGAACTCCAAACCCATGAAGACCCCATGAGTTAGAGGATTTTTTGGCTGTGATTCAGGCCTTTCTTTTTCTTCTTCTTTCCTCTTATTTCTATGTCATTTTGCATAGTTATTGACCTTATTTCTCTCTCTTTCTCTCTCTGTCTCCTTGTGTTTTTACTAATCTAACATTTTTGTTTTTTTAACTTATTTTCTCCTTTAGAGCCATTAGGTTTTCCTGAATCAACAGTAAATTGGTTTCCATATTACCTATATCCATTATTTTTATGGTGGCCATTTGAACCCTATCTACACATTTAATATAAAATTAACGAAACCAATTATTGTGCAATTGACTCTGACTAAAGGCAACCCAATGTGTATCACAGCAGAAGTATGCTTCATAGAGTTTTCAGTGGCTAATTTTTCTGAAGTAGATTGCAAGGTCTTTCTAGGCACATGTGTGGATTCCAATGTCCAACCTTTTGAATACTATTCGAACACTTTAAACATTTGCACTATCCAGGAACTCCAATGTAAAATTATAGTAAATGAAATTCAGCCAGCTTAAACCTAATACCTCCTTATATCTTCTAAAAGAAATGGAGATTTTATGAAATATCTTACTGTCTTTAACTCCAAACCCTACTAAGAAATCAGTATAGCTTGTTGTTTAGGAAATAACAACTATTGGGACATACTCAAATTTTTGAAGTTTTCTTTGTTTCTAATGAGCTAGTTTTGTATTTATGAGATTCATATATCAACCAACTTTGTAGAACATTTCTGGTGGAGCAGTATTTAAAAGTAAGTAAGTTTTGCGGCCACCACTTGTCTCTTAGTTTGTCATACTGTGGTGGCTTGTGTGTTGCTGTAATCCTGGAAGCCATGCACTGGTATTTCAAATACCAGCAAAGTCACCCATGGTGGACAGGTTTCAGCACAGCTTCTAGATTAAGAACGACTCAGAAGAAGGAACTGACAATCTACTTCTTAAAAAAAAAAAAAAGAAAGAAAGAAAGAAAGAAAGAAAGAAAAAATTTCCCTGAAACATTATGAAAAGCAGTGCAATATACTGTGATATAGTGCTGGAAGATAAGCCTCTCAGGTTGGAAGATGTTCAAAATAAAACTGGGACAGAGCTACTTCCTCAAAGTAGAGTCAATCTTAATGATGTGGATGGAGTAAAGCTTTGGCACCTTCATTTGCTGATGAGGCAGAACTCCAAATGAGAAGAAACAGCTGCGAACATCTGTTAATAATTGGAATTTGGAATGTACAAAGTATGATTCAGAAAATTGGAAGTTTTCAAAAATGAAATGGAACAAATAAAGATCAATATCCTAGGCATTAGTGAGCTAACGTGACTGGTGGTAGTGGCCAGTTAGAATAAGACAATCATATGGTTTCCTATTCCTATGCCAAGAGGGAGAAATTGAAGAGGAGGGATGGGACATTTATCGCCAAAGAGAACGTTTCAAGACCTGTCCTGAAATCTAACATTGTCAGTGATAGGATAACATCCATGTGCCTACTAGCAAGATCAGTTAATGTGATATTATTTCAATTTATATACCTACCATTAATGCAAAAGATGAAGAAAATAGTTTTTACCAACTTCTGCAGTCTGAAATTGATCAAACATACAGCCAAGATGCATTGATGATTATTGGTGATTGGAACACAAAAGTTGGAAAAAAAGAAGGAGCAATAATTAGAAAATATGTCTTTAGTAATACAAAGAACTTTGGAGATTACATGATAGAATTTTTCAAGACCAGTGATTTATTCATGGCAAATACCTTTTTTCAGCAACATAAATGTTGACAGTGCACGTGTACTCATCCAGATAGAATGTCCAGGAATCAAACTGAATCTGTAGAAAGAGACAATCAATGTCATCGGTCAGAAAAAGATCAAAGATACAATTGCAATTGGACATTTGCAAATTCAAATTAAAGTGGAAGAAAATGAAAACTTGTCCATGAGAGACAAAGTACAGCCTTAAGTGTATCCCACCTGAATTGAGAGACCATCTCAAGAATAGATATGACACATTGAACACTAATGACCAAAGATCGGATGTGTTATGGGATGGCATCAAGGAAATCATATTTTAAGAAAGCAAAAGATCATTAAAAAGACAGGATGGGTATCAGAAGAGACTCTGAAACTTGCTTTTGAACATAGAGTAACTAAAATGAATGGCAGAAATGAAGAAGTTAAAAAGCTGAACAGAAGATTTCAAAGGCCTGCTCAAGAAGAGAAAGTGGTATAATGATATGTGCAAGGACCTGGAGTTAGAAAACTAAAAGGGCACATCATGCTCACTATTTTCCAGCTGAAAGAAATGAAGAAAAAAATTTAAGCCCTGAGTTGCAATATTGATGGATTCTATGGACAAAATATTGAATGATACAGGAAGGACCAAGGGAAGATGAAATAAAAACACAGACTCACTGTACCAAAAAGAATTGGCTGACATTCATCCATTTCAAGAGACAACATGTCATCAAGGACCAATGGTATTGAAGACAGAAGGCCAAGCTGCACTGAAGATGAGGGAGAAAAATAAATGCACCACTGCCATGGAGTCAATTCTGACTGGTAGCAACCCTATAGGACAGAGTAGAACTGTCCCATAGAGTTTCCAAGGCTGTAAATCTTTATGGAAGCAGATTGCCACATCTTTCTCCCATGGAGTGGCTTGTTGGTTTGAATTACCAGCCTTTCAATTAGCAGCTAAGGACTTGAGCTTCTATACCACCAGGGTCCTTGGAGAAAAACAAGGCTCCAGGACTTGACAGAAATACTATCTGAGATGTTTTCAACAAGAAGATGTAATCCTGAAAGTGCTTACTTATGTATGCCAAGAAATTTGGATTTCAGCTACCTGGTCAACTGACTGGTAGAGATCTATATTTGGCCTATTTCAAAGAAAGGCAATACAACAAAATGCAGAAATTACCAAACACTATCATTAATATCACATGCAAGAAAAATTTTACTGAAGATTATGCTCTGGTAGCATAGTGGCTAAGACACTTGCCTGCTCACCAGAAGGCTGGCGGTTCAAACCCACCAGCCACTCCTCGGAAGGAAGGTTGGGCAATCCTACTTCCGTAGTGATACTGCCTCGGAAACCCAAGGAGGGGTCGCTATGAGTCAAGGCTGACTCGACGGCACATAACAACAACAACAACAATTGAAAAAATGCTTGCAGCATTACATTGACAAGTAACTGCCAGAAATACACGCTTCATTCAGAAGAGGATGTGGAAGGAGGGATATTATTGCTGATGTCAGATGGATCTTGGCTAAAAGCAGAGAATACAGAAAGATATTTACTTGTGTTTTATTCACAATGCAAAGACATTCAACTCTGTGGTGGTGGTGGTGTTAGGTGCAATCAAGTTGTCTCTAACTCATAGTGACCCTATGTACAGCAGAACAAAACACTGCCCTGTCCTGTGCCAGCTCCGTGATCCTTGCTGTACCTGAGCCCATCCTTGTAACTACTGTGTCTCTCTTGTTGAATGCCTTCCCTTCTTTAGCTGACCTTCCACTTTACCAAGCATGATGTCCTTCTCCAAGGAATGGTCTCTTCTTACAACATGACCAAAATAGGTGAGAGAAAGTCTGGCCATTCTCGCTTCCAAGGAGTATTCCAACTGCACTTCTTCCAGGACAGATGTGTTAGTTCTTTCAGCAGCCCATGGTACTTTCAGCATTCTTCACCAGCACCAGCACCACAACTTAAAAGCATCGATTATTGTTCGGTCTTCCTTATTCATTGTCCAGCTCTCACATGAATATGAGGTGATTGAAAATACCATGGCTTGTGTCAAGTGCACCTGAGTCCTCAAGGAGACATCTTTGCTCTTCAGCACTTGAAAGAGGTCTTTTGCAGTCAATTTGCCCAGTGCTATACATCATCTGGGACCTCTGGGAGCGTAGTGGCTAAAGGCACTTGATTGCTAACCAGAAGGCTGGCGGTTCAAACCCACCAGCCACACCTAGGAAGGAAGGTTGGGCAATCTACTTCCCGAGTGATACTGTCTCAGAAACCCGAGGAGTCGCTATGAGTCGAGTCCAACTCGATGGCACATAACAATAACATACATCATCTGGTACCTTGACTGCTGCTTCTATTGGTATTGATTGTACAGCCAAGTAATATGAAGTCTTTGACAACTTCAGTCTTTTTATCATGATGCTGCTTATTGGTCCCATTGTGAGGATTTTTGTTTTCTTTATATTGAGGTGTAATCCATACTGCAGACTGTATTCTTCAGTCTTTATCAGTGTTTCAAGTCATTCCCACTTTGAGCAAACAAAGTTGTGTCATCAGCATATCACAGGTTGTTAATGATGATTCATCCAATCCTGATGCCACATTCTCCTTCATATAGTCCAACTTCACAGATTATTTGCTTAGCATAGAGATTGAGTAATTATGGTGAAGTATACAACCCTGACACACTCCTTTCTTGATTTAAACCATGCAATATCCCCTTTTTCTGTTTGAATGACAGCCTTCTGGTCTAAGTACAGGTTCCTCATGAGTACAATTAAGTATTCTCAAATTCCCATTCTTCTCAGTGTTACTCATTGTTTGCTAAGATCTGCATAATCGAATGCTTTTGCATAGTCAATAAAACACAAGTAAACATTTTTCTGGTATTCTTTGCTTTGAGCCAAGATGCAGCTGACATCAGCAATGATATCCCTTGTTTCATGTCCTCTTCTGAATCCAGCTTGCATTTCTGGAAGTTCTCTGTGAATATACTGCTACAACCATTTTTTAATTATCTTCAGTAAGATTTTACTTGCATGTGATATTAATGATATTGTTTGATAATTTCCACATTCTGTGGGATCACCTGTCTTTGGAATGGGTACAAATACGGATCTCTTCCAGTCGGTTGGCCAGGTAGCTGTCTTCCAAATGTCCTGCATAGTCAAATGAATGCCTCCCGTGGGGCATCCGTTTTTTGAAACATCTCAATGGGTATCCCATCAATTCTGGAGCCTTGTTCTTTGCCGCTTCCTTCAGTGCAGCTTCAACTTCTTCCCTCAATACCATTGGTTCTCAAACATATGCTACCTCCTGAAATAGATGAATATCCACCAGTTCTTTTTGATACAGTGACTCTGTGTATTCCTTCCATCTTCTTTTGATATTTCCTGCATTATTCAAAATTTCTCCCATAGAATTTTTCAATATTGTAACTGAAGGGTTGATTTTTATTCTTCACTTCTTTCAGCTTGAGAAATGCTGACCACATTTTTCCTTTTTGGTTTTCTAACTCTAGGTCTCTACACATTTCATTATAATCATTGACTTTGTCTTCTTGAGCTGTTCTTTGAAATGTTCTGTTCAGCTCTTTTATCTTGTCTTTTCTTCCATTTGCCTTAGCAACTCTCCATTCAAGGGCAAGTTTCAGAATCTCTTCTGACATCCATTTTTGCCTTTTCTTCCTTTCCTATCTTTTTAATGACCTTTTGCTTTCTTCATGGATGATGATTTTGATGTCATCCCACAATTCATCTAGTTTTCAGTCATTGGTGTTCAATTCATCAAATCTATTCTTCAGATGATCTCTAAATTCAGGAAGGATATATCCAAGATCATATCTTGTCTCTCATGGACTCCTTTTAATTACCTTGAGTTTCAAGTTGAACTTTCATATGAGTAGTTGATGGTTTGTTCCACTATAAGCTTCTGGCCTTGTTTTGGTTGGAGATATTGAGCTTTTCCATCACCTGTTACCACAGATATAGTCAATCTGATTCCTGTGTACTCCACGTGGCAAAGTCCACGTGTACAGCTGCCATTTGTGTTCTTGAAAAAAGATATTTGCAATGAATAAGTCATTGGTCTTGTGATCTCCAGCATTATTTCTATCACCAATGCTCCATTTTCCAACTACTGATGATTGTTCTTTGTTTCCTTCCACCTTTTGCCTTCCAATCACCAGTGTTAATCAGCTCATCTTGATTGCATGTTTGGTCAATTTCACACTGCAGAAGTTGGTAAAAAATCTTTGATTTCCTTATCTTTGGCTTTGGTGGTTGGTGCATAAATTTGAATAATAGTAGTATTAACTGATCTTCCTTATATGTGTATGGCTATTATCCTATCACTGACAGCATTGTACTTCAGGATAGATCTTGAAACATTCTTTGTGATGATGAATGCCACACCATTGCTCTTCAAATTGTCATTCCCTGCATAGTAGATCATAGGGTTGTCTGATTCAAAATGCCCTAAACCCATCCATTTCAGCTCACTAATGCCTAGGACATCAATCTTTATGCATTCCATTCATTCTTGACAACTTCCAATTTTCCTAGATTCATACTTCATACATTCAATGCTCTGATTATCAATGGATGTTTGCAATTGTCTCTCCTCAATTTGAGTTGTGCCACATCAGCAGAAGGAGGTCCCGAAAGTTTTACTATTTCTGTATCATTAAGATTGATTCTACTCTGATGAGGCAACACTTTTCCAGTTGTATTTTGCATTCCTTCCAACCTGAGGGGCTCATCTTCTGGCACAGTATCAGACAGTGTTTCTGGGCTATTCTTAAAGTTATCCAGTAATGTATCAGACAGTGTTTCTCTGCTATTCATAAGGTTTTTCTCTGGTCAATTCTTTGAGAAGTGGATGGCCTCTTCCTTCTTTCGAGTCTGTCTTAGTCTGAAAGATCTGCTGAAACCTGCCTACCATGGGAAACCCTGCTGGCATTTAAAACACTGGTGGTACAGCCTCCAGCTGTGTGGGTCATAATAAATTATGGATAATGTTATAAAGAATGGGAACTCTAGAACACTTAATTGTGCTTATGTGGAACTGTATAGAGACCAAGAGGTAGTCACTTGAAAAGTACAAAGGGGTATACTGAATGGTTCAAAAAGGAAATATGCATTCCAGAGCTGTATCCTTTTACCATATTTGTTCAGTCTGTATGATTAGCAAATTATCTGAGAAACTGAAGTATACAAAGAATAGAACAGCACCAGAATTGAAGGAAGACTCATAATCTACCTGTGGGATGTAGTGGTACAATCTTGCTTGCTGAAATCAAAGACGGCTAGAAACACTGATGAAGACCAAAGTTTACAGCCTTAAATATGGCTTGTACCTCAACATAAAGAAAACAAAAGTACTCGTAACTGGACCAATTAGTAACATCATGATAAATAGAGAAAAGATGTATGTTGTCAAGAATTTAATTTCATTTGTTTTGGTTACTTTGTGCTGCTCTAACAGAAAATATCATATATGGATGGTTTTAACAAACAGGAGTTTATTCTCTCACAGTTTTTGAGGCTAGAGGTTTGAGTTCAAAGTGCCAGGCACTAGAGGCTGGGTGAAAGCCCCTCAACCTTGGGGTTCAGCTCTGTGTCTTGCTCCCCACCCACTGAAGCAAGAGGCTTTCTCCACTCAGGCAGCTGCTGGCTGCTAAGGTTGAAAAACTCAAGGTCTGCAAGTAAAATGGCACATTCCCAATAGCACCAAACCACATGGCAGAGCACCGATTCAAGTTGATTAACATTCCCAAGATTGGCAGATAACTTGGCAGGCTGCTGAATGAACACTCTACATACAGAATTCAAGTGTATCAAAAGATGCGGACCATTCCTGAAGCTTCTTTTTATATACTAGAAACAGACCACATCCCTACTCACCTGTTCACAGAGGATTCCACCATGGAGTTGATTGCCAGTCTCCTGATGGGGAATAACTGCAACCAGCTGCCCAGCAACTAAAAACCAGGCCCAGCCAAGCTGATACATAACCTTAACTACCACAGTTGTTTGCAGAATCAGTGCCCATGGGAGCAGCAGGGAAGAAATCAAATGATGCATTCCTTGGGGACATGTGCTACAAAAGGCACAGTGTTAAAAACAAAGATGTCACTATGAGGACTAAGGTGATTCTGACCTAAGGCATGGTCTTTTTAGTGGCTTCACATGCATGTGGAAACTGAACAATGAATAAAGAAGACAAAAAGAGAGTTGATGCATTTGAATTATGGTGGTGTTGAAAACTATTGAATATACCTTGGACTGTCAGAGAATTAATGAAACTACCTGGGGAGAAGTATAGCCAGAATACTCCTTAAAAGCAATAATGGTGCAAATTTGTCTCATACTTTTTGACAAGTTTTCAGGAGGGATCAGTCCCTAGAGAAGGCTTGGTAAAGTAGAGGGTTTGTAATAAAGGCAAAAGAAAAGAAGACCTTCAATTAGATTGTCTGACACAGTATTGGCACCAGTGGGCTCAAACATAGCAACATTTATGAGGATGATGTAGGACTGGACAGTGTTTCATTCTGTGGTCCATTGGGTCGCTACAAGTTGGAACCAACTTGACCTCTCCTAACAACAACGAGATTTGAGGATTAACTGTGGATTTCATTGCTTGCTGACTATGTCTCATTGTTCTCTGGTTAATTAAGAATGTTTCTACTTCCCACCTTCATGTCATAGGGATGGATAAAGACAAATGATACAGGTATTTGTAACATGCTTTTTAAAAAAAAAGAAAAGAAAAGAAAAGAAAACAAATTCACTGCCGTGGAGTCAATTCCAACTCATAGTGACCCCTCCTTGTGTTTCTGAGGCAGTATCTCTACGGAAGTAGATTGCCCAGACTTCCTTCTGAGGAGTGGCTGGTGGGTTTGAACCACCAGCCTTCTAGTTAGTAGTCAAATGCCTTAGGCACTACACCACCAGAGCTCCCTAACATGCTCTTAGGATGTCAAAATAATGTCCTTTCTTAATACATGTATGTATTAAGTGACATTGTATCTTTGTTTCCTGCTTCCTTTAGTTTGATCACATGACTAGGAGTAGGGATCCTTTTCTCATTTTTCTTCTTTAGATCTGCTTGGGACTTAAAAGAAACCCACATTTAACAGAGATTTAGAAGTTCTGGATTCACCAGTACTTATACCAGAGTTTTGGGATCAGAGCTGTTGAAATTCAGGTGATAAGCAGTGAAAAATCCTTGGTTGACTTGAATCACATCAAAACTAGAAATAAGGTTGCTACCATCACAGAAATTATAAATGTTCACTCTAAAATTTTATGTAAGTTAATCATTTCTTCCAATAATAATAATAATCAGAAGCCATCAGTTTCTAAGAGATTGAAATGGGACAGAATAACGAAAGTAAAGTCTGACTTATCAGTTCTGTCCTAGTTACTATTTGGGCTTGAAGTTTTTGCAGTGATTAAAATCCCACACCATCCTACTCCACCTCATGGACAATGTGCTCAACAATTTATCTTTCAATTTTAATTTAAGTAACTGCATCTGCCTTTTCACTGGGAAGGATTTGTGTGTGAGTGTGTCAGTTCACATACTGTACGTGTGGGTAGATATAATTGTCTCTAGTTCAGACCAAAAAAAAACTAGTGAGATATAAAAAAGTTTTAATCATCTGATCACAATGTAGGTATTTACATAATTTAATCATATAAACTAATTAAATGTCAGGCCATGACTATAGGTCACCAGAAGTAGTAATTAGATATGCATGTATAATCATGTTACAATCATATTAAGAAAAAAAGTGGCATCAAGTCAGGTCATTTCTTTCTTCCTAATTACTTTTTTAATAGTTTTGAGTTGATTTATTGGTGCTATTAGGAGCTGCACAAATGTGTAAATGTGTATGTATGTATCTGTGTGTGTACTATTTTAATTGGGTTTATTATATGTCAAGTCACAATTTTCAAATGGATAGTTTTGATGTTTGTAGGAGAATAAAAGAATTAATGAGAAGAATATGCAAACAGTATGTTGTAACCCTTGGCTGAGCATGCTGCATTTCAATCTTCTAGGAAGTTTACTTTTTAGTATATTGCCCAGATTTGAAACAAAAAGAAGAAGGATAATTCTTGACAAATAAGAATACACAACACTTTTGTTTCACTATTTTTTTTTAGTAATCTTAAATTAAAATACATTTGCATTGAATCTTTTTTGTGATAAGATTTTATATAAATGTAATTAATGTTAATGCACAGCTAAAATATTTATTTTGTAATATCAAGAGATCATGTAATACTTTATTAAAATCAATCATTTGTCATAAGAAAAGATAAGATATAAATGATGATAATTTGTTCCTTATAATATAAAGATGTGCATTGGTTTTTATTTTTAAAATAGAATGTTTCTCTTACTTAGACTTATTAAAAATTTTCTTTGGTTGAATTCAGAGTAATTTCCTGGTTGATTTTTGTTGTTTAATAATGTGTTTAAATGAAAACATCTGAAAGTAATGGAACTCTCAAGCAGACAGCTGACTTCAATAAGCTAGTTGAGTTCTATCACAGTAGCAGACCATTATTAAACTAGTTTTGAGGGACAAGGATGACATCTTCATTTTAAGCTTGCCACATTTAAGTAGAGAGAACCTCCTTTTATTATAGTGGACAGATTTGACTGACAGGCATTATATAACCAAACCTGCATTATAACAAGATGGATCATAAAAATTTTTTAAATACTTCACACAGATGATTAAAAAAAAAAAAGCCTGAAAAAAAAGTATGATATCGCTAATAAGTTTTCAAAACAAGTAAGCATAACCAGAACTTCAAATAAAACAGAAACATCTAAGAATAGCTACAAAATTAAGAAAAAGTCTGAAAAATAAAGATTAGTAACCAATATTAATATATTTTTAAATATATATATAAATATAACCAATATATTTTTAAAATACAGTATTTAGGGTCATTTATATCCATGCACTTATAGAAGGTACAGTGTAACGGATGGATTAGAATAGAATTTCTAGAGACAGACTCAAGTATCTATGGAATTTAATATGTTTTAAGGTTGTATTAATAATCATTCAGAAACAAATTTAAAAAAATATTTTGGAAATTGGCTAGACATTGTTGTTGTTGTTATGTGCCATCAAGTTGGCCCCGACTCATAGCAACCCCTCCTTGGGTTTCCAAGGCAGTATCACTACAGAAGTAGGATTGTCCAACCTTCCTTCTGAGGAGTGGCTGGTGGTTTGAACCACCAGCCTTCTGGTTAGCAGTCAAGTACCTTAGGCACTATGCTACCAGAGCTCTTTGGCTAGACATTAGGGAGAGAATAAAACTGGGAATTTACTTCACATCTTGAGTAATTTCGAGGTCAACCACAGAGCTTTATAATAAATTAAGGTGTAAAATTTTAGATTAAAAAGTGTTAAAAAAAAATGTCATAGTAGATGAGGTTTTTCTAAAGAAAAAAAAAGTCATAATGCCAAGAAGCCATAAAACAAAATAATACATTTATTGCAATTAATTTAATTACTTATGTATAGATACACACACATGTACATGTGTGTAATGTGCCTCTACACACACACACACACACACACACACACACTGCTCATCACTTACGAGAATCAGTTTGATTTCTAGTTCCTGTATTCCTGCAGGGAGCTCTGATGGTGTAGCAACTAAGGCATTTGACTGCTAACCAGAAGGCTGGCGATTGAAAACCACCACCTAGTCCCCTGAAGGAAGGTTGCGCGATCTAGTTCCCTAGTGATGCTGCCTCGGAAGCCCAAGGAGGATCGGTATGAGTAGGGTCCGACTGGACGGCAGTGCGTTTGTTGTGTGCAAGTGAGGGGTTCCAAAGTTCAAGCTTCATTACCATTATGCTAATTCTACCTCTGCTCCTATGGTAATTATCATCTGATCCGTTCTATACCATTCATTCTAACAATCATATGCTGTCTAATTTTGTTATTTTACTCTCAGTGCTTACAATTTAAATTCCTGGAGAGTATTTTTTAAAATGTACTCCCTTCTACTGTAGTTTTCCCTTCTCTGTTTCACCTCTGTGCTCATCTTGTATGGAGTATCTGGTGCTAAAAGTGAGTGCTCAATACTTGTTGAATATTCTCTAAATAAATAGTTGATGGAAAATTGTTACCTCTGAAATGAACATCTGTCCTTTGAAATAGGTAGATAAGAAATAACTAAATGTTTTAATAGGTGTCCTTTGAAATAGGTAGATAAGAAATAACTAAATGTTTTAATAGGAGATGCTTTAATTAGCAATTTAGGTATGGTTGAATCAATGAAACTGGATGGCAGCAATCCAAGAATTTAATGTAAAGAATAATTATTTTTTTAAAATAAGCTACTTAATACAATCAATGCTTGAGACCTTTGAGGGACGATTGAATTAATTCCACAAAGTGATATTCCATGCATTGTGGATGTCATCTTTAGAAGTCCATGTAAATGTCAAGCTTGTTTTATCATCTTTGTCTTCCGTCACTTTGCTAATCATAGTGGTTGTATCACTACTGACAATTTTTGCACCACCATTTTGTCTCAGATGCATATAGATATGGGTGCACTTCTCTCGTTTTCTTCATCTGCCTTGCTTTCTTCCTTATTAAAAAACTACTCATGTGGAAAATTAAAAAGAAAGGAAACTAACTATGAAATCACAAGTCACAAGCACTCCAATGATTTGTAATTTTCATAACTTTTAACAATATGTTCCCTATGGACTGCAGCATAGATGAGATAGGCTGTTGGTTATGCAAGAGCTCCAACTCAATCATTCCCTCCCACTCAAGAAGACATAACAGAAGCAAATGAGGGGAAATGGCCTTAGGACAACCTAAGATTAGTCTTTATTATTATTTTTTTTTAAAGAAAATGATCAACAATTATTGGTCTTCCTCCCCCACCCCACCCCCAGTAGTAAAACAAATTACTTCCAAACCCAGGATGTATTTTTTTAACACAGCTTTAAATCAATTCTTCTTGGTTCTGTCATGGCCAAGGAAGTAAAACTGGAAGAGAATTGAATTTTCAACATTTGGGTGAGCTGGAACAATCACCAGAACAGAAAAAATTATGGATCAAAGCCCTGATGAAAATTTAATCTCCCTCTTAGAAAACAAGGGCAGCATAAAAGTTACATAATAACCAAATCTCTTACTCACTGGATTTTGATAAGAGTGTGAAATGACAGTGACCCCTCAAAGCTGGCAGTCGACTGAGCCGCTTTGAATGTGTGCTACTCTCCACAATCTGTCCAATAATCCATTCTCATGTATTAGGCTCCTGAAAGAGTTCACTGCACTTCTTCCAAGTCTCTCATTCCAGAGCTTCAACCTGTAACTTTTCTAATTCTGAATCACCCAAATTTCAAAAATTCAGATCTGTTCTGATTTTGCTTCTTCATCCATGACTGAACCTGTTGGAACCAGTTTGAAGCCCTGTTTTAAGCAAAACTGAGACAATAAAGACTTAGATTTGTTACTTTTTTTGCCACAGAAATATTGACATGTATTGTCTTTGTAGGCCATTGTCCAACTCTTCTATTGACATTTAAGAAAACTCAAATAAAGGGAACTTGAATCAGTATGAGAATATGTAAATATATGCCTTCAAGTTGATATGCATTAAATTATATAAATGAGCATAAGAAGCATTTTCAGAAAGTTTCAAGGGATACTGTTTATGACCCATCTTCTGCTTCTAAAGTAAGGATAGTGTACTGTTTTATCTAAATAAACTCAGTCCCTGACTCAATACCCCTCTTGATGTATTTTTGCAAATAAATGAAGCAACCAAAGACTGTTTATTGGCAAAATGAGGAAAAACAATTAGCTAGTATATTCCATGTAGCAAATAATACTTTCTTTTAAGTGATTATAATAGTTATACATGGCCAGATATCAAAGTAATAATTGAAAAAAAATTAGTCTTTAGAGGTAGACTTAAAATGGAGCCAGAATGAAGTTCATACACTGATAAGACCATGGGGAATAGTATAATGGTTCTGAGCTTGGACTGTGGAGCCAGACTGCTGGGGGGGTGGATCCTGTCTCTCAATCACTTGCTGTATGATATTGGCCAAGTTATTTGATGATTCTGAGCTTTATTTGACTACCTCCTATGAGAAAGTCCTTATCGTGAGGACTAAATAAATTAATATAACCACTTCATATATTACATAAAATACCTGATGTATAAACAGTAGTTAATTATTGTATAAGTTTTTAAATAACCATTTTCAGATAAAATACAGGAAAGGAATATTTTAGAGAACTCTGAGGAGCGTTTTTTTTTTTTTTTTTTTTTTTTTTTAATAACCCCACTTCAAACCTCCAGGAGAAGTGATTAAATGACAATAGGAAAAAATAAAAATTTAATGGGTTACCAGAATAAGAATCTGAGTTGAGCTTCAGGTCTAGTACATCCTAGGAGGCAAACCTGTGACAATCTTATTTGGAGGCTAGCATGATGTATTAATGAATACGATGAGCTAATATTATACCAACGTGAAAAGGCTCATGGATTCTTCTCCAGTTGACATCTGTGACAAAAACACAAATCTGGTGCTGGAGGATTTAAATAACCAAATATGTGCTTCTCTTGAATGTGTCTGTATTGATCTACTCTAAAATTTAAAATGGACTGACATTACCACTGTCCCTTCAACTCCACTGACCTCCAGTGTCTTTAAAAATGGCCTGGATAGCAGAGCTATAACTCCTCAGTAAGTTGACTTCTGTCCAAAGGAAGCAAGTTTTGAAAGCCACTTCAAAACAGGGGAAAAAATGAATTTTCTGTGGAGGTAGAAACTTTGTCTTGTCCATGGCTGTATCTTTACTCTTAGAATATTCCCTGCTGTTTTTGGTTACCTAATGCCACTCTGACAGGAATATACCACACATGGGATGTCTTTAACAAGCAGGAGTTTATTATAATTTTGGAGGTGTTAAGTCTGATTTCAAAGTGCCAGGCTCTAGGGGCTGAGTGAAAGAAAGCCCCTCAACATTGGGCTCCAGTTCTGCCTTTTGTTCCCAGCCCACTGAACCTGGAGGCTTTCTTAACTCAGACAGCTGCTGGATGCTGAGGCTTACAAACCCAAAGTTGACAAAAAGGTACAGTCCCAATGTTACCAAACAACATGGCAGGCTACTAATTCAAGTTCAGGAAAAGTCCCAAGATTGGCAGGGCATGGCAGGCTGCTGAATGATGACTTGGCTACACACAGGGTTCAAGCATGCCAAAAAGCTAGAGACTGCTGCTTATATACTAGAAGCAGACCACATCCCTAAAGCAGTTACTAAGCCACTACAGGAGATTCCAAAAACCAGACCAAACTCACTGCCGTTGAGTCCATTCTCCCCATAGTCTAAGGCACTTGACTGCTAACCAGAAGGCTAGTGGTTCAAACCCACCAGGTGCTCCTCAGAAGGAAGATGGGGCAATCTGCTTCCATAGTGCCTCAGAAACCCAAGGAGGGGTCACTAAAGTCGGGTCCAACTTGACAGCACATATCAACAACATCTCTACAGAAGTAGATTGCCCAACCTTCCTTCTGAGGCATAGCTGGTGGGTTTGAACCTCCAGCCTTCTGGTTAGCAGTCAAATGCCTTAGGTACTACACCACCCATGGAGTTACTTAGCAATCTCACCATGGGAAATAACTATATCCAGTTGCCCAACCACTCAAAACCAGGTCCAGCCAAGTGGACACATAACCTTAACTACCACACCTGGTGTACATATTAATAGACTTTGAATATGTTTTGTTTACTTTTGATTTTGAATGAAGGTATGGGTGGAAGGATAGATTTCAATGAAAGACTGTGTTATATATTTCTGTGTGTGTTTGTACACACACACACACACAAAGGCTAGAAACGTAACATAATGCCCTCTTTTGAATTTTACAGGTAGAAAAAAATGTAACTACAAAATCTCCAGAATTTCCTAGGGAACGTAGGAGACTCACAGCTCATAAACCAGTGAATCCAGCGCTGTAATCTATAAATAAGTAGGTTTTCAATGTAACAAACACAATGCAGGCAACCAGTTATTATAACACGTAATTGAAATTAAATCTAACTCATATTTTCATTTTTTAAACTAAAGTTTTTATTTTGAGATAATTGTCCCATGCCATTATAATAAATAATACAAAAAGATACCATATTCATTTTACCCAGTTTCTCCCAATGATAACCTCTCATAAAACTATATAGTGTAATATAACCACCAAGATTTTTATACTGATACAGACAAGATATGGGACCTCATAAATACTTCCTGTTGACCTTTTCTAGGTACCTCTGTCTCCTACCTCCTCCCCTCTTTACCTTAACCCCATGGCAACAACTAATCTGATCTGTATCTTCATTATATCATTTCAATAGTGTTCTGTAAATGGAATCATATGGTTTGTTACCTTTTGTGATTGCGTTTTTGTCACTTAACATGATTCTTGGGAGATTTACCCGAAGTTTTATATTTTAGGAATAGTTTCTTTCTTTTCATTGATGAGTGTTACTCCATGGAATGGATGTCCCACAGCTTGCTTAACCATTCACCCACTGAAGGGCATCTGGCTTATTCCCAGGTTCTAACTATTATGTTGTGTGAACATAAGTTTTCATTTCTCTGGTATAAATGCCCATGAGTGCAACTGCTGGTTTGCATCATAGTTGCATATTTAGTTTTTTTTTTTTTTAAGGAAGCTGACAGTTTTGCAGAGTGACTGTAACATTTTACGTACTCACTAGCAATGTATGAATTTCTCCATATACTCTATCACTTGATTTTCTCCATATACTCAATATCATTTGATGTTTTCATTGTTTTTTGTTTTATCCTTTCTGATAGGTGTATAGTCATATTTTACTGTGGTTTTAATTTACATTGCCCTAATGGCTAATAATGTTGAACCTCTTTTCAGGTACTTATTTATCATATATATCCTTTTCAGTGTAATATCTGTTCATATCTTTTGTTCACTTTCTAATTGATTGTTTTGCTTTTTATTTAGTTTTGAGAGTTTTGTGTGCTTTGCATACTAATCCTTTGCTAGATATGAGGCTTAAAATATTATCTCAGGGTATGTATTTTGTCTCTTCATTCTATTATTGCAGTATCTTTTGCAGAGTGAAAGTTTCAATTTTAATAAGGTCCAATTTATCATATTTCCTTTTATTTTTGTGTCAAAGCTAGGAACTGTTTGCTCTGTCCCACATCCCAAAGATTTTTTCCTAAAAGTTACATAGTTTTAGATTACCATTTATGTAATGATTCTTTTCATTATTATAATTTTTTTAAATAGTGAGATTTAGACTAGGGTTCTTCTTTTTTATTGCCAGTATTGTCCAATTGCTTAAGCACTATTTGTTGAATTGCTTTAGCACCTTTTTAAAAATCAGGGATGTTTGTGTGGGTCTATGTCTCAGTTCTCTATTGTTTTCCATTGATTCATGTGTCCATCACATGCCAGTACCACATACTCTTGATTACTATAGTTGTATAATAATTATTAAATTAGATAGTTTGTTCTTCCCACTTTATTCATCTTCAAAATTGTTTTAGCTATTCTAGTTAATTTGCTTTTCCATATATATTTTAAAAACTGATATATATATATATATATATATATATATATATATATATAATCCCATATGTTAATAAGAATTGCACTAAACCTACATATTTGGGGAGGATTGGTATCTTTATTCTGTAGAATATTCCCATCCATGAACATGGTGCATCTGTCTGTCTATTTAGGTCTTACAATTTTTTTTTGTAGTAGCATTGTGCAGTTTTCAACATATTAAGTCCTGAACATGTTTTGCTGTATTTATCCTAAGTATCTTTTTTTGGCAATTGAAAATGGTATTATATTTTTAAGTTTAGTGTTTCTCATTAGTATACAGAAATACAATAGAGTTTTATATGTTTGTGTTGTATCTCGAGACTTTGTTGAACACACATATTAGTTCTAGGATTTTCTTTTAAAGATTCCTTGGAATTTTCTACATAAATGATCTTGTTATCCACAAATAGGGATGATTTTATTTCTTTGTTTTTCTACATTAATTGCTATGATCATGTGAATTTCTTCATTAACCTATTAGTATGGTGAATTACATTGATTGACTGTTGAATGTTGAACCAACATTGCATCACTGAATAAATCCCACTTGATCATGTTGTAAAAATCTTTTTTATTTATTACTGAATTTGCTTCCATGTTAATGGGGGAAATTTGTATTTATTTATTTTTATATTGTCTTTGCATGGTTTTGCTGGCAGGGTAATACTAGCCTTCTAAAATCTCTGGGGAATTTTCTTTCCTCTTTCATTTTCTGGTAGAGATTGTATGTTGTTGTTGTTGTTATGTGCCGTCAAGTCAGCCCCGACTCATAGCGACCCCTCCTTGGGTTTCCGATGCAGTATCACTACGGAAGTAGGATTGCCCAACCTTCCTTCCGAGGAGTGGCTGGTGGGTTTGAACTGCCAGCCAGAGATTGTATAGAATTGTTAATTCCTTTTTTTTTTTTTTTTTAAGTTTGGTAGAATTCCCCAGTGAAACTATCTGTACCTTCAGATATATTTTGTAGAATTTTAAAATTAGGAATTAATTTTCCATAATGCCTATGTTGTTAATGTGCTGTTGAGTTTGACCTGACTCATAGCGACTCCTCTTTGGGTTTCCTGGTGGTATCACTACAGAAGTAGATTGCATAACCTTCCTTCCAAGGAGTGGCTGGTGGGTTTGAACCGCCAGCCTTCTAGTTAGCAGTCAAATGCCTTAGACACTACGCTACCACAACTCCTATGGTACCTATAGGGCTATTCAATTATCTATTTCATTTGGATGAGTTGTGTTATTTTGTAGTTTCTAAAGAATCAGTTTACATTATCAACATTCTAAAACTTACGTGTGTAGAATTGTTCATAGTATTTCCCTACCTTTCTGATGTCTATAGAGCCTGTAAACATATTCTTTGTTTCATTCCTGAGACTGGTCATTTGTGCCTCCTTTTTTTTACCTTTTTTTTAAATTTGTCAGCCTTACTAGAGGTTTGCCCACTTTTTGTTATTCCAAAAGAAAAAGTTTTATTTTATTGAATTTTTTTCTATTACTTTCTTTTTTCTCCCCCAATTTCATTGATTACTACTTTAATCTTTTTTTTTTTTTTTTTCTTCAAATTTTTGCTTTGGGTTTATTTTGATGTTCTTTTCTAGGTTTTTGAGATGGGAGCCAAGATTATTGATTTGAGAGCTTTTCATTGTGTGCAATCTACCTCATTACTGTGAGAGTGGCAGCCCATGGGCTCCACACAGTGTTGACTCACACTACGGGAGGTAACCTCACTGACACCTTGGCAAGAATAAAAGTGTCAGCTCCTGCTCATCTTTCTCTTGATATTACCAGGGGAATGTGTCAGGTACGTCATCACAGCCTGCTGAGGGTAGAAGTCTAGGCCCTCCACCCTCAGCCTTTGCTAGTGGGTAAGGTGGTAGGGCAACAGTTCTTTCTGTGGTGTTGAGCTGGTATACAGCGGTTATTGTCTAAAATATTTTTTCTTGCTCAACTGCCCCTTTCCTGATTCTGTGGCTAGAGATAGCACACTTAGACTGGTTACAGTTTTTTTCATCCATGTCCATTGGCTGGGTTGCTGGCTCCTTCAGCTCCAACTCTGGGATTTATGAGGCAATAAGTTGGCCTAGAGAACCCAAGCACTCAGTAATTTCTTTGGTCCTCAAGTCCCTAATTAGTTTGCGTTCTTCTCTCCGCTTTTCAGAGTCTCATATTTGATTTATATGTAACATCCAGGTTTTTTGGGTTTTTTTTACTTGTTCTTAGTGGGAAGTTGGAAAAAGTATGTCTATTCTGTCTTCTTGTTCCATTAGAGGAGGTCCACATTATTCATTTTTTCTTAAATATTTAGACCTCTTTTGTGAGGGAAGAGAACAGAATTTTTTTCCCAAGCAGATTTTCTGTAACTCTGTTCCTCCTCTTTATACTGACCAAAAAAATGACTCTGATTTATGACAGTATTTTTATTTACTTTGTTAGACTTTTATGATTGTAGTAAAGTATTTAAAAAAAAAAAGAAAGAAAAGATGAAAGAATAGTCAATATGTTTCCAAGTGACTTCTCTCCTATAATTTAAATTAAGAAGTGATTTCCAAAATGATATTTTCAATTAGTATGCTGAGCCTGTGAGTTGTTATTCAATACAGAAAAGAAATAGACAAGAGATATTTCAACAATCAGAGAAAAAATACAAACACAGCTTAAGTCCTAAACTTTGGTTTAAGTTCAAATGGTTCTATCATCATGCTCAATGAACAAGTTTATGAATTTAAACTAAATCTATAATTTATCGATGCTTTGGAATATTGCCCTCAAATGAGGCTGAACCTTAAAATATTGAAAAGGAAAGCTCATCATTTTATATTATGATATTTAATTTGCTTTAATTAGCAGGTGAAATAATATAATTTAGGCAGTGACACTCACAGTGTTGTCCATAAACAACTTGTTAGAATTATAAATTCTTAGGCCTTAACTAGGAGCTCTAGTAGTGTAGTGCCTAAGGCACTTGACTGCTAACCAGAAGGCTGGCAGTTCAAACCCACCAGCCACTCCTCGGAAGGAAGATGGGGCAATCTATTTCCATAGTGACACGGCCTTGGGAACCCAAGGAGGGG
>NW_006921590.1:2272645-2304384 GCF_000298275.1 Orycteropus afer afer | reverse complement strand
TTCCGTAGTGATACTGCCTCGGAAACCCAAGGAGGGGTCGCTATGAGTCGGGGCCGACTCGACGGCACATAACAACAACAACAACAACATTATTACTAAAAATAAATACTATAATTACTAGAAGAGAATAATTTCATTTATGTTTACTTTTTCTCTTTTATATTTTCACTTTAACTGGAATTTATACAGTAAGAAAATATTTGAGTTGTACACAGTTGGCAAGGCAGTACCTCTACAAATATAAGACTATTTTATTGTATATTAATTTAATATTTTATGTTGGCTATATAATTATATAGGAGCTCTGGCAACATAGTGCCTAAGCCACTTGACTACTAACCAGAAGGCTGGTGGTTCAAACCCACCAGCCACTGCTCAGAAGGAAGGTTAGGCAATGTACTTCCATAGTGATACTGCCTCGGAAACCCAAGGAAGGGTCGCTGTGAGTAGGGTCTGACTCAATGGCACATAACAACAACAACATATAATTATACAGCCAATGCAATCTTGTATTACAGATATAACCTTGTATTCTCTGAGGGAGAGATTTTGTTGCACAAAACATGTATGTATGAGCACACATGCACATACACACATACATACTAATTGGCTTAGATTATATTTGTAGGGGGTCAGTTCATGACACCTAATCAAGATGAAGTGCTGGGATTGCCTCATAGCTACTGCCTTGCTCTGGTGTCTCCTCTGACCAGTCTAAACTCCATATATCCATATACACCCCTGCCAAGTTAATATTTCTAGCACACCAAATTGATTCCTCCTTTTTTCCTCACCTTCTTTCTGCACCCAGAGTCTCTGAACTTCAGGATCTCCTGACTACCTATAAAAGTAATTATACTCTTGTTATTTAGGCCCAATAAAATCTGCTCCCTTTCTATCTTCCCCAAACCCATTTTCTTCTTCTCCACTCTAATAGCACTCCCCTTGATCCAGTGCACCCTGTTAACCTCTGATTTTGCTTCCATTACATTCCTACCCTTTCCCCTCTCACTTCCTGGAACATGGATTTATTAGAAGGACAGATTTCACCCATTGGGTATGTTTGTTGTTATGGTTGTTATGTGCTGTGGAGTCAGATGCTGATTCATAGTGACCCCTCCTTGGGTTTCTGAGGTGGTATCACTACAGAAGTAGATTGCCCAACCTTCCTTCCAAGGAGTGGCTGGTGGCTTTGAACTGCCAGCCTTCTGGTTAGCAGTCAAGTGCCTTAGGCACCATCTTGGTATGTACTCTTATACAAATATATCCTGTCTTGTTATCCATTTATGCATTATTTTCAGAGCAGGGACAAGCACACGTGTTTCATCTCTTTATATATTAAGCCTTTGGTTGTTCCATATCTCCTATAAAATAATTTTAACTGAGCTGAAATTTTGATGGCACTTTTCATTCTGTGAAGTATTTTCAAGGGTGTTCTTGTGTTAATGCCACCATTTATGGGGCTCTTCCTCTATCTCAAGTGTTGAGATACTTGAGCAGGCTTGTTCAATTTTCTCAACGCAGTTTGGAAGATACTGTTCTTATTCAGTTTTCCAGTAATGACACCAGTAACTTTCCAAGATCACACTGAAATACATAATGGTGACTGATTTGGAATTCATGCAATCTGACTTCAGGAGCCCTCTTTCTCCACCACCTCACTGTGTTAACTTTTAATTAATGTTACCAAAAAGGACATAACAATTCAGATCTGTTAACTGAACTTGGAATAATTGCTGTTGTTTTCTGCTTTCAAATTCTGTATTGTTTCCATTACATCACAGGACTAAGTAAATTCTTGTTAATGGAAATACAGACTTGGGAAGACTCCTAAGGATGACATTTTTTCTACTTTTGATTTTCAGGATCTCACCATAGTGATGATCATTGCTTGTTGAATATAATAGAGAAAGGAAGTGACAGCAAGAGAGAGGGAGAAGGAAAGAGGGAAAGAAGGAAGGAAGAAATGGAGGCAGGAAGTGGGCACATGTCTTTAAAAGAGTGGGTACTTATAATTTCCTATGACCCCCCCCCCATGTTTTGTTTCTGTTTCACTAATTGTAATATAAATTTCTTCATATTTGTCATCAGTATTCACTTATAAATGAAGATCAATCTGAACAGACTTTAAAAGAACCCCTTCTCCCATTCTTATGCAGAGAAATACGAAGAAAGTAAATAAATATCAACAGGAGCAAAAAGCCTTACTGGTCATCTTGGTGCTTATCAACTACCATATCTATCTCTGGTAGCACAGTCCCTAACACATCTGACTGCTAACCAGAAGATTGGTGGTTCAAACCTACCAGCCAGTCTACGGAAACAAGACTGGGCATTCTACTTTTGTAAAGATTTACTGCCTTGGAAAGCCAATGGGGGTTGCTGTGAATCAGAATTGACCCGACGGTGGTGAGTTTGGTTTGGTTTTTGGTATATCTGGCTTCAAATTCTGATAAAGTGATGGAACCAAAATTGGAAGAAAAAAAGGTGCTACCTGTGCAGGGAGTAACAAAACTGTAATAAACAACTTGGTTTGTAAAGAACAAATTGGGCTAGACAGGTTTGATCTTACTTTTCCAAGTGAATTAGTTGAGTTAGTGAGTGAAGAGAAAGAAATAGGGGCACTAGGCTGTGTATATCTGTATTTAAGGTCCAACCTAAAGAGGAGATTGAGGAAAAACCAGTGAAATTAGCAATGGAAATTATTGATTTGTCACTTGAACAATGGGGATGAATCAAAAAGCAGTAAAATGAGACTATGTGGAAATGGAATGGTGCAAGGTAATTGTTACACATAGCTGCATCTTATTAATGTATTTATTTGTTGGAGCTCTACCGTGTCTCAATTTTTACTGAAAACTCAAAGATGGAAGGAACAACCTCCTATCACTTCCGGCATACCAACTGTTCTCAGGGCTCATCTGTACCCATTAATTCTGGGTACCTGTTACCCGTACTTGGACTCTGGTCTTGTGGGGGCTGTCATTGGATCACTGTAATTTGTGATCCTCTGAACTGAAGAACATTTTTTTTCATATCCAGTAGCTGGTTTTCAGGTACTAGATTTTGAGCTAAAAGAGTAGTTCATCTTCCTTCTGATTTCCCAGGAGCTCAGAGCTTTTCCCTTTCTGCCTTTGTTCTTCCAGAGAAGTTTTGTCTCTCAGAGTATTGAACTCTGCTGGGCTGTATGCAAGTATGTTGGCAGTTTCATAGGTTTATTTTATTCCCTTGCAGTTTTGCTGGGTAGAGGAGACTTAGAATCCCATTGACTCTGTGATATGCAGCTAGTCAGCTCATTTTCCATCAAAGGAGCAGACCTTCCCCTCCGTTTATAACTAACCCTTTCTTATAAGTCAGAACCTTATAGTTCAGCTTTTTCTTTCTCTTGAAAACTTTTCTATATATGGAAACAAGAAGCATGAATAGAGCCAAAAATACTGGATCAGTTTCTAGAGCAAGTTATTTCAAAACAAGTCTTATCATGGAAGTCAGAAATTCAATTCTTTCATTAACTATATGATTTTCCTAAAATAACTTGACTCCTTTTTTTTTTTTACTTTTATTGCGGTGAAAATATACACAACAAGACATTTGCCAACATAACCTCCACATTTACAGCTTAAGGACATTGATTACATTTCCAGGCTGTGCCACCATTATTGCTATCCTTTTCCAAAATATCCCACCACCTATTAGCATAAACACAATGTCCCAAAACGAAATCTTCCTTTCCCCCTCCCTCCTACCCCTGATAACTACTAATAAGCTTTATATATATGTGTGTATCTTTTTTTTTTAAAGCCTATCTAGAAATTTTCTCTCCTCTCCCCTTCCATCCCTTGTAACCAACAAAGAGAGTTTCCTTCCTTGACCTTTCCTTGACTTTTTACAATAGTGGACTAATAAATAACAGTATTTGTCCTTTTGTGATTGACTTACTTCACTCAACATAATGTCCTCCAAGTCCACGCACATTATGTGGTGTTTTCCAGATTCTACATTGCTCTTTAGGGATATATAGTATCCCATTGAGTGTATGTACCAGTTAGTGCATCCATTCCTCGGTTGATGAGCACTTAGATTGTTTCTGTCTCTTTGCTATTGTGAATAGTGCTGTGAAGAACATAGCAGTGCATGTATCTGTTCATGTCCTGCTTCTCACTTCTTTAGGATATACACCTAGTAATGGGATTGCTGGCTCAAATGGAATTTCTACTTTCAACTTTTTGAAGAATTGCCGTACTGATTTCTACAGTGGTGGTATCATTTTACAGTCCCACAGGCCATATCCTCTCCAGCATTTGTTATTTTCTGTCTTGTTGAACTTTGCTATTAATGCTGGAGTGAGATGGTATCTCATGATTGTTTTGATTTGCATCTCTCTAATGCCTAATGATCGCAAACATTTTTTCGTGTTTTTGTTGGTTGCCTGAATATCTTCTTTGAGGAAGTATCTGTTTATGTCTTTTGCCCATTTTTTAATTGGATTATTTGTCTTTTTGATGTTGAGGTGTTGGAGTTTTCTATAAATTTTATAGATAAGTCCTTTGTCCAAAATACCAATATTTTTTTCCCATTCTGTAGGTTTTCCTTTTACTCTTTTGGAGAAGTCTTTTGATGCACATAAGAATTTAATTTTTAGAATGTCCTGGAAGGATGGTGGTTCAAACCCACCAGCCACTCCTCGGAAGGAAGGTTGGGCAATCCTACTTCCGTAGTGGTACTGCCTTGGAAACCCAAGGAGGGGTCACTATGAGTCAGGGCTGACTCAATGGCACATAACAACAACAACAACAACAGTCATCTAGTTTAGGAGCTCTGGTGGTATAGGGCCTAAGGCACTTAACTGCTAACCAGAAGGCTGGCAGTTCAAACTTACCAGCCACTCCTTGGAAGGACGATTGAGCAATCTACTTCCATAGTGATACTGCCTCAGAAACCCAAGGAGGGGTCGCTGTGAGTCAGATCTGACTTGATGGCAATGTGTTTGGTGTTTGGTTTTTAATCATCTAGTTTATCTTCTGCTGTTTGCATATTTTGGGTTGTATTAGATAGTCTATTTATGCCATAAATTAGAGACCCTAAGTTGGCCTATATTTTTCCTTTGATGAACTTTATAGTTTTAGGTTTCACATTTAAGTCTTTGTTCCATCTGCAGTTCTTTTTTGTGTATTGTGTGAAATGTGGATTTTGTTTCAGTTTTCTATAAATTTTTTGTCAGCCCCATCTATGAAAGAGACTATCTCTTCGCTATTGAGTGGATTTTGGACTTTTGTCAGAGATCAACTGACCATAGGTTGATGAATCTATTTCTGGATTCTCAATTCTGTTCCACTGGTCTATGTGTCTGTCATTGTAACAATACCAGGTTGTTGTGACAACAGTGGGTGTATATTAGGTTTTGGGATCTAAAACAGTGAGACTTCCTGCTTTGTTCTTCTTCAGTAGTGCTTTGCTTACCTGAGGTATCTTTCCTTGCTGTTTGGTTACTTCATGATGCTGTAATAGAAGATACCACATATGGGATGACTTTAACAAATAGGAGTTTATTCATTCTCTTATAATTTTGTAGGCTAGAATTCTGAGTTCAAAATATCAGGCTTTAGGGGCTGAGTAAAAGCCCCTCAACCTTGGACTTGAACTCTGCCTCTTGCTTCTGGCCCACTGGAGCTGGAGGCTTTCTTCACTCAGGTAGCTGCTGGCTGCTGAGGCTGACAAGCCCAAGGTTGACAAACAAAAATGGTACAGTCTGATTATTACCAAACCACAAGGTAGACCATTGATTCAAATTCATGAAGGGTCCCAAGATCAGCAGATAGCATGGCAGGCTGCTGAATAATGACTCAGCTACATTCAGGATTCAAGAGTGCCAAGAGCTGCAGACCCTCCTCAAAGCTTCTCCTTATACACTGGAAGCAGACCACATCCCTAAAGCAGCTAGTCAGCTACTTATTGTAGATTCCACCATGGAGTTGATTACCAGTCTCATCATGGGGAATAACTACCACTAGCTGCCCAGCCACTCAAAACCAGGCCCAGCCAAGGTGACACCTAACCTTAACTACCACACTTCCCGTGTAAAATTAGTGATTGTTTTTTTCTGTGTCTTTAAAGAATGTTGATGGAATCTGGATCAGGATTGCATTGAAAGTATAGATTGCTTTGGGTAATATTGTCATTTGCAGTGTTCAGTCTTCTTATCCATGAACAAGGTATGCTCTTCCATTTATGTAGATCTCTTACAGTTTCTTGAAGTAGTGTTTTGTAGTTTTGTTTGTATAGGTCTTTAGTGTTCCTGGTAAGATTTATTTCCAAATATCTTATCCTTTTCGTAACTATTGTAAATGGTATTGATTTCCTTATTTCCTTTTAAGAGACCTCTTTTGCTTGTGTTGAGTAATCTAGTTGATTTTTGTATGTTGATCTTGTATCCAGCCACTGTTGTAAATCTTTCAATAAGTCTCAGTAGTTTTCATGCTGAATTTCTTGAGCATATCATCTACAAATAAGGATTTTTTTACTTCTTCTTTCCCAATTTGAATGTTTTTTATTTCCCTTGCTTGCCTTACTGCACTGGCCAAGACTCCCAATACAGTGTTGAATAGTAGTGAAGATAGAGGGCATCCTTGTCTCATTCCTGTTAGCAAGGGAGTGGTTTCAGTCTCTTTCCATTGAAAATAATGTTTGGTGTTGGTTTTGTATAAATGCCCATTATTATGTTGAGGAATTTCCCTTCTATTCCTATTTTGCTGGGAGTTTTTATCAGGGATGGGTTTTGGATTTTATCAAATGCTTTTTCTGCATCTATCGATATGATCATGTGGTTCTTCTCCTTTGTTTTATTTATGTGGTGGATGACGTTGATTGTTTTTCTATTGTTGAACCATCCTTGCATACCTGGTATGAATCCCACTTGTTCATGATGTATTATATTTTTGATATATTGTTGGAATCTATTTGCTAGTATTTTGTTGAACATTTTTGCATCTACATTCATGAGGCATATAGGTCTGTACTTTTCCTTTCTAGTGTTGACTTTGCTTGATTTGGCTTCAAGGTTATGCTTGCTTCATAAAACGAATTTGAGAGGATTCCATCCTTTCCTGTGTTCTTGAATAGTTTGAGTAGGATTGGTGTTAGATCTCTAAATGATTGATAGGATCCTCTAGTGACACCATTTGGGCCAGGAACTGTTTTTTTTTTGTTGTTGTTTTTGGAAATTTTTTTATGAGCTATTCAATTTCTTCTTTTGTTATGGGTCTGTTGCAATTTTCTACCTCAGTCTAAGTTACTTTAAGTAAGTGTGTTTTTAGAAATCTGTCCATTTCTCCTAGGTTTTCAAACTTGTTGGAGTACATTTCTTCATAGTATCCTGATGTTATTCTTTTTATTTATGTTGGTTCTGTTGTGACATCACCCATTTCATTTCTTTTTCATGTTATTTACATCTTCTTGTTCTTTCCTTTGTTAAAGTGGTTTGTCAATTTTATTACTCTTTTCAAAGTACCAACTTCTAGTCTTATTGATTTTTTTCTATTGTCTTTCTATTTTCTGTTTCATCTATTTCTGCTCAAATCTTTATTATTTCTTTTCTTCTGGTGACTGTAAGCTTTATTTGCTGCTCTTACTCTAATTGTTGGAGATGTTGGATTAAGGTGTCTGTTGATTTTGGCTCTTTCTTCTTTTTTGATGTGTGCATATATTCCTATAAATTGTCCTGTAATCACTGCTTTTGCTGTATCCCAAAGCTTTTGGTATGTTGTGTTTGCATTCTCATTTGATTTGAGAAATTTTTTAACTTCATTTTTTTCTTTATTCTATTAACCATTCATTTTGGAGGAGGGTGTTATTCAGTTTCCATGCATTTTTTTTTTCTTTTTCTGTTGGTCTTCCTAGTGTTGATTTCTAATTTTATAGCATTGTGATTTGAGAAGATGCCTTGCATTATTTTCAATGCCTAACATATAGTCTATCCTGGACAATGTTCCATGTGTCCTAGATAAGGATATATATTTTGCTATTGCTGGGTGGAGTGCTCTGTAGATGTGTATAAGGTGAAGTTGATTGATTGTACTATTTAGTTCATTTGCATCTTTGTTGAGTTTCTTTCAATTCTATTTCTTATTGAAAGTAGTGTATTAAAGTATCCTACTATTACTGTAGGATCTCTGGTGACATAGTGCCTAAGGCTAAGCAGAAGGGTGGTGCTCCAAATCCACCAGCCACTCCTCAAAAAGAAGACTGGGAAGCATACTTCTGTAGAGATACTGCCCGGAAACCCAAGCACAGGTCACCATGTGTCGGAATCGACTTGATGGCAGTGAGTACTATTACTTTGGCGTCATCTCTTTGTCTTTTTAATTCTTTTAAAATCTGCTCTTTGTATTTTGGGGCTCTTTCATTGTGTGCATAAATATTTACTATGGTTATGTCCTCTTGTTCAATTGATGTTTTAACCATTACATAATGCCCTTCCTCGTGCCTTATGCTCATTTTTGTCTTAAAGTTTGTTTTATCAGAAATTGATATTGCCATTCCTGGCCTCTTTTAGTTGCCATTTGCTTGGTACATCTTTTTCCAACCTTTGGTTTTTAGTCTGTTTTTGTCCTTGTGTCTAAAGTGAGTCTCTTGTGGACAGCATATCAATGGTTCATATTTTCTTATCCAGTCTACAACTCTCCATGTCTTGAGTGGTGCCTTTAATTCATTGACATTCACTGTATTTATTGACAAGTATGAATTTATTGATGTCATTTTTTATGTGTTTTTCATTGCTGATTTATTTGTTCCATATAATTCTCTATGCTGAGCTCATTTTATTTATGAATTGTGTTATCATCTCCTTCATTGATATTGTTTTAGTATTTGCTAAATATTTGTACTTGACCTCTTTTTTTTTTTTTTATTTTTGATAGGAAGGTTTATTATTTTCCTTTAAGGTTACCCTGTGATTTATTATTTTCTTCCCAAGTTTGAAACAGTCTGTTCTATCTTACAGTTTTCTTGACTTCCTTACCACTTAGACGTTCTATAACCACCATATTTATTCCCTCTATGTGGTTTGTAGTTGTTCTTATTTACCAACTGATGTCTCTGGCTTCCTGTTTACAGACTTGTAAGCTTATTTTACTTAGGATACTTCTCTAATTGGGTTGGTTTCTGGGTTATGTTGTCATGTGTGCTAATCATGAATTGTTGTTTGCTGATAATGGTTATCTATCAGAAGGACTCCCTTTAAAATCCTTTGCAAGGTTAGTCTCCTTAGTCTTCCCTTAATTTCTGCTTATCTGAAAATCTCCTAATTTCACCCTCACATATGGAGGATGGTTTTGTTGGGTATATAATTCTTGGTTGGAGATCCCCTCCCACCCAGGCTTTTATACATATCATCCCATTGCCTTCTCCCCTGTGTGGTTTCTGCCAAGAAATCAGAGCTTAGTTTTACTTGTTGCCCTTTGTAGGTAACTTTTTGTTTTCCCGTGCTGCTTTCATGATTGTTTCTTTATCTTTGTTTTGGTGAGCATGATTATGACACCTTGGAGATTTTCTTTTGGGGTCTGTGCTGTTTGCATTTCATTGAACTTTTTGAATGGATATATTCTCATCTTTCATCATATTAGGGAAATTCTCTTCCAACAAATGATCAACAATTTTCTCTATGGTTTTATTTGTCTCTTCCTGTTCTGGAATTCTGATTACATGTAAGTTATTTCTCTTGATGGTATCCCACATGTGTTTTATGCTTCCTACATTTTCTTTTGGTTCTTTTGTCTGACTGATCCCTTAACAAGGTAGATTGAAGTGTTTGTCATCAATCTCTTTAATTTTGTCTTCTATTGATGCAATTCTACTCTTTTGCCTCTTCAATATGTTGTCTATTTCTGAAATCTTAGTATTAATCTTCTGGATTTCTATGTTTTTATTGTATCATTTCTAATTTTTTGTTTATTTTGTCAATTTCTTCTTGAATTGTTGTCTTAAATCATCCTATAGTTTTGGCTGTGATATCCTTAATTTTGTCATTGTTTTCCTTGACCTGCCTCTCAATCCATTGAAACCATCCAAATTAATTCTTTCGAATTCTTTATCTGGAGTTCCAATGCTGCTGCTGCTTCAGGGATATTTTCTGGATTTGTATCCTGGTCACTTGTTTGTACTACTTTATCTTGCTTCTTTGTGTGGACTGTAATGGTCTGTTGTCTCCAAGACTTTGTGGTGACATTATATTTATGTTAAATGTGTGAGAGAGAGTGAGACTGAGTGCACAGATCTTTGTTAGCTATTCATAAGGTGTAGTTGAGTATGTGTTGAACTGATATTGGTCACCATGTATCATTAGTCAGTTGGTGCAGATACAAGTGGTGGACCTCACTCATTGGGCGGGGCTGCAGGAGTTGCAGATATAGTTAGGTTGTGTTGGAATTGTTGCTGTCTTCCACTCACTTAGCAAAAAAATTCAAACATCCCCCCCCCAAAAAGAAAGCAACAGGCCAAAACAACTGAAGCAATATAAACAAACAGTAACAACTGCAAAAAATGAAAAGAAAGAAATGCAACAAATGAGAAGAAAAAAATTCAAAATATGTTTTAAATGAATAAAAGAAAGATAATGAGAAAAAAGGGAGGGGAAGGCAAAATATCTCAGGAAGGAGGAATGAGAGAAAAGAGCAAAGTAAAATAATAGTAAGAAAAAGAAAGAAAAAACGGTTCTCCCTTTTTTCCAACTGCAAAAGGAAAAACAAGGGATGTGAAGAACCAAAAGAAGGGGAAACAAGGGAGAGGTGGACAAGGAAAAGGAAAACAAAACAAAAGAACTGGGGTGGGGGAAAAAAAGAAAGGAGGAAGATAAATAATAATTTAAAAAGAAACAATCCAAAACAAAACTGCAGGGGGCAAGCCATGGCACTCAGGCTCTGTCAGGGCACAGAGCAGGGTGGAATTCCTGCTGCTCAAGAAGGTGAGTGGAGGTGAGGCATGGCCACACCTCAGTTCACCAAGAGTGTGTGGGTTGTAAGAGTAACAAGGGGAATATTGCACCTTTCCAGTAGTCAGCCTTCAGTGCAGCTGTCCATGCTGTCCTCAGCAATTGGAGCCCACTCATGTCACAGAGCAGGTAAGAACGCCACTTGGATACCTTCCAAATGGCTGTGTCTGCCTCTTGCAAATATTCAAAATAGCTGTGCCCTCAGGACAGCTGCTGTAGTCCACAGATCTCTTTGTCTCCTTCTTCACTGTTTGCTTTTTTGGTTGTCAGGCACCAATGATCCCTTGCTGATGGAGCCTTGGTGAGCAGAATCAGTTTTTAGGTTCCTACTGGGATATATTCAAAGTAACTGTGCCCTCAAGTTAGCCAGCAGTCCATAGCTCCGTTTGTCTCCTTGCTCAATGTTTTCATTCTGGTTCTGATACTAGTTGATATCTAATCCACTTCTTTATCCTTGCCTTGAAAGCTCAGGCATCCAGGATTGTCTTCTGTATTGGTTTTAATTGGTTTCTCATTGCTTTGTTGGAGAGGATCTGTGCAGCTTATCTGTCTATTCCACCATCTTGCCACAACTCCTGATATTCCTATATAGCGTTACCATTAATATTATAAGCTTTACTTTTTTTTTTGCTTCCTTTCACAATTAACAATTGACATTTCTTTTCCATATGTTCAAACAGAAGATCTTCTCCTTAGTGATGGTTAAGAAGATTTCTGTAGGGAAAATAAATTTAAAATATGTCCTGATCTTACTTACTGTAGCCTGGCCTTTTCTCTTTAAGTCTAGTCCTACCTTGCTCAAACCCTTCAGCACAATTCTTTTCAAATCTGTCTGGACACTCCATTTGGCATGTTAACTGTCCTTCTCCAAGCTCTATAGTTTACAAAACTGAGGCTAGGTTCATGCATTTTTCTTCCTTTGCTACAGTAAATGAAATTGTCTTCTTGTTATTCTTTTTTTTTTTTCCTAACCTGAAATGGTTTCTCATGTAAGCTAATAGAATACACTAAATAGAGGGAATAAAGTCACAAAGGAACTTATATTTCTTGATTGTGAGCTATGTACCAAGCCTTGTTCTAGGTGTTACCTGGCATTGTTCCTCTTTTATTTAATCTTTCTAATAAAGCTAAAAAGAAAGTATTGCTATTTCCATTTTACACATGAGAAAATTAAATCTTAGAGAGCTCAAGTTCCAGGCCAACATCACAGAGATAGTGAGAGATGGAGAAAAGTTGACAAGAGAGTGCCCATTTTCTAGAAAGTGTGGTGTTGGCCGGCTTTTCCAGAACTCACCCAGACAGTACCTCTGCGATGTGGTCTGGTCCCTTCTTTCATAGACATCTCCCTGCTATTGTCTCCCTTTTTTAACTGTCCACTTTCCTCCCTCAGCCTATAATATTTATTCCTGACTATTTTTTTAATCCTATTTACTGAAAGATAACTTAAATAGATCAATATATTTTCCCATTGTATAGATTACTATATCTCCATAATATGAATACTACCATGTAACCAGAACCCGGATCAAGACCTAGCACATTATTAGCAACAGCAGTCCCCAACATTCTCTTGCTCTCTTTTAGTACCTATACACAAAGATTCCCAGGCATTGTTTGGTTCTGTTGTACATAGAGTCACTATGAGTTGGAGCCGAGTTGATGGCACCTAACAAAACAACAATCACTACACAAAGCATATCACTTTACTGACTTCTAACAGCATAGTTTAGCTTTACTTGGTTTTGATCCTTAAATAAGCCAAATCAGGCCATGTACTCCTCTATGTTTTTATCTTGTTTAACATTTTGTTCATGACATTCATCCATTCATAACATGAAGTAATTCATTTTCAATGCTGTAGAGTATTTCATGGAATGTAATTTATTTATATCTTATTCTTAATGGAAATTTGGTCTTTTTCCAGATTTTTTTTTCTTACAAATAATGTTGCTCTGAACATTTTTGAACACATCTTTTAGGGTCTTGGTCTTGTGTTGTCATCCTCGACTCTACCAAGGTCAATATGCTGAGACACTAGAGCAATTACTATCTAATCAACAGCCCATTCCACTTTTCAGAATGCCTTTTCAGTGTGCTCTATTTATTCTCTATTTTGTAAATAAAGATGTTGCATGCATAGTTTTTCTCGATCTGAACATAAATCAAGCTTACTCTATTCTGTGGAGAGATTTGGCCCTCAGCAAAGCCCTCTGTGCCTGTTTTCCTTTCCTCCGTCTCATGCTTTGCTTCAAGGCTCTGATGATGATGACTCTCTTTATAACACTTTTACTTGTCCTGGATCATTCTTCCTTTGGTCTTCAGGCTGTTCTGTTTTGGATGCATCCAGGTCAGAGGGAAGAGTGGCATCCATGGTCTGCCCCCATCGTGAATGTGGTTTGGATGGGATCTAGAATGATTTTGAACATGATCCCCGTTCAGTGGAAACTACAATCTTCACTTCTTTATAGCCATTAACTTTTAGCCCTCCCTCCCATCTTGTTGAAAGAAAAAGCAGAGGGGCAGTTTTCTTTGCTAAATATATCAAATCAGGGGAAAAAAAATTAGTGTTGGTTTATACTCAGTAATTTAGCATCAAGTAAAATCATTACTTGTGTAATCTAAATTATAGCTTTACTCTCATGAGAAACTGACAAAAAAGTTTCTACTTTTATGTATACAATCACTTGTACATTATGCATTGTGTGCATTATGATAAGGAATCAGATGTGGAAACCACTTTTTTCACTATGATGAATCAAACAGTGTACTCAGAGTAGGATATTTAGAATGACAAATAGGAAATCAAATTTTATCTTCAACATTTACTAAACCAAGGCTTTATCTGTCTAATTCTTTGAGTCCTTGGTACTAGTCAGTGAGAAACCTTTTTTGTTCCCCCCAAATATCACTCACTGAGCTGCACTTCATAATTTTTTTTCTACTGTAAGAAATTAAGCAACCAACCAAATGAACAAAAAAAGAGGATTCTCACATATGTGTTGACCAAAACCCAAGGAATGTAGCTGACCAGTAACTATCTGACCAGTAACTGAGGATTTCTCTTTGCTTCTAACTTTCAGTGCAATTCAGTATGGATCTAACTGACCTTGCAGATGAGAATGATGTTTTGGAGGCTGAATGACAAGAAGTTTACACTGGGTTATGTTAATATGATATGAGAGTTAAAAGGCCATGCAACTTTGTAAACACTGAAAATTTTAATTGGCCATTCATTAAATGACTGGCCACTTATCTTTAAAAATAAATGCAACTTAAAAAAAAAATCCTTTGAATTAAAATCTATTCATAAGTTTGGTATATTTTTATTGCTACCTAACATATAAGAAATATTGGATTAATAATACCTGCTGTTTCAGTCCCTGATGAGATATTTGTTAGGGCAAAAGGTTTTCCGTGCACATCAGATAAAGACCTGAATTCAGAAGCTAAGGAAAAGACCATTTCTAGAAAGCATGTATGCCACAATAATGATACTGAGGATGTAACACTGTGCATCTTTGAATTTTAATTCCCTATCATAGTGCCTAAGGCACTTGACAGCTAACCAGAAGCCTGGCAGTTCAAACCCACCAGCCACTCCTCAGAAGGAAGGTTGGGCAATCTACTACCTTAGTGATACTGCCTCGGCAACCCAAGTAGGGGTCGCTATGAGTCAGGTCTAACTCGACGGCAAAAAACAACAACAATCATACAAACATAGGTTTCTCAATAGCTTTCATACCCAAGGTAACCATTTGCAAAGTGAGATCCTATCATGACAGGTCCAACTCTTCTTGGCAAGTGATAGGTGCTTACCACATCACACAGCACCTGAAGGCTATATTGCAATGAGGATGCCTATACTCTTGTCTGAATCTTCGTGACAGCTGATTCTCTCTTGGTTGTCTTCAATTACATTTCCAGTTTGGGTCCCCCAAATTAACAGGGTATACATTTTCTAGAGTGTCCATTTTGTATGTGATTATCAGAATTTAGTTACCATTTACATTGTGGCAAACATGCTGTATAGCAGAAGGATTAAAAAAAAGAAAAAAAAAAAAACTCCCTTAAAATCCTAGTCTGCCACTTACTTTCTCTGTGAATAACAATTGCCACTGAATTTCCAAGACTGTAAATCTTTACACAACTAGATGATGCCATCTTCCTTCCATGGAATGGCTGGTGGGCTTGAACCACTGACCTGGTTAGCAGCCAAATGCCTTATTCATTACACCACCAGAGCTCTTGCCACAGAAAGAGAGAAATTACGAAAAAATAAAAGTGAATCCTAGAGACATTTGAGTGTTTGATTGATTTGTCTTCAAAGCCATTTGCATGCCTTCTCTCCTGGGTTTAGTAGTTATCCAACCCCTCATTGGAATCCATGAGCCAATAAATTCTCTTCTTTTATAGAGTCCAGGATGGATTTCTGTTATGTGCAACTACTGGGTACTGGCTCATATTAGTTACTTTTATTGATGAAAAAATATATTTATATTTGCCTAAATTTGATTTTCCCCTTTGTCTTTTTCTCATTATTTACTTTACATTTCAGAGCTTAGTCTCTCATTTGTCACATAAGAGGGGAAATTGAATACCTAAAATTGCTAAGTTTTTTTTTAGCAATCTAAAATAATAATAAGTACACGAATAATCTTAGAGATCCTATAGTAAATTAGTATAGGAGTAGGCAGCTATACTCATTATTTTGAGAGACATTTTTGAAAATACATTTTTTTCATCGTGTGAGATAAAGATTATGAAAATGCTTAGTGTAGTGAGTGTGAATTATCATTATCATCATTTTCATTATTATTATTTCATGATCTTCATTTGCTCTGTGATATTTTTCCCTCATGAAAGAAGTTCACATAACGTAAAATTTATCGAGAAAGAATAACTTTACTGAAGATTAGAAATACGTGACAGAAAATAGGGAAATTAATAAATGGGCATTGAAATTAATTCAAAACATAAACCACTGCATAGCAATAAGTCTGCTTTATGATTTTTGTGCACTCTGGTTATTTTTGCATTTATTGGTCCCTTCCTCTATTAAAAAATATTAAAAAATTAAAAACAAATGTTTTGTAGAAAGATAAATATATGAATATGATATGATAAGCTCTGGTGGCGTAGTGCCTAAGGCATTTGACTGCTAACCAGAAGGCTGGCGGTTCAAACCCATCACCGCTCCTGGGAAGGGAGGTTGAGCAATCTACTTCCTTAATGATAATGCCTCGGAAACCCAAAGAGGAGTCACTATGAGTTGGATATGACTCGACAGCAATGAGTTTGGTTTTTGGTTTTTTTGTAAGTTTTTTTTTTCTTATAGTTAGGTCTGACTCAACGGCACATAACAACAGCCAACATAGTTAAAATAATCAAAACAATTTCATAGTTTGCTAAAAGTCTTATGGTCCTAGGCACTGTCTACTGTGCCTATAGGATATGTCAGCCCTGAACAGCAAGTCAGCTAATGTACTGTCAACTGTTAATATATATTTAGATTAGATTATCACACAGTTGGACACGTTGTTAGATAATTTAGGACAAAGATCTGCAGAAATGAAATGTAGGACAGGTAACGTTTAATAGAGATAAAGATGGTAGAATATGACCTTGAGAGAGAAGATTGCTGTCTGGTTTCAGGAGCTGGGGATGGAGGTGGCAGTAGGAATGGAGGTCTCAAAATACAACAGGTGAGAGGGTGAGTGCCATTAACACACAAATCCACAAATCCCGATTTCAAAGATCTCCATGGTTATCAATAAAAACATATCTATGATGGGAATAACACCAGGCTTTATAGTCTTTATGGAAGAAATTTATTCAAACCAAATAATTTTTGATACTACATTTATCCATTCTTTTTCTACCTTACCTCAGTGGAAGAAAATTGTTCTCCATGCACTTGCAACTCTGTAAAAAAATTACTGCTTTTTGCCTTTCTCTGTCCCTTCCCCCATCAGCATACCTTTTGAGTTAACTGACATCCTAAACTTTTTACTTGCAAATGTTTTAATTGAAGGAATTTTGGAGCCTACTGTGCCAGTGGAGCTTGCAAGCTCAGTGTTCCTTTTGCTTGTGAAGGTATAGCCATGGCCTTTATGAAACATTCTCACTTTCATTCATGTTGAAAATAATGCTCAATTGTAGAAGGGGTGTGTGTGTGTGTGTGTGTTTGTGTAGCGGATGAGTGGGAGAGTACTGTTGTGTTGGTGTTTTAGTTCAGTTTTAAAGAGATTTACCAAGGTATCTTTGAGAACAGCTTTGTGAAAATTAGACTAGTACATCAGTATGTCTGAATATATTATGGTTGAATACAGTTTGAATTGTTTGTGCCATAGTGTGAAACATAGACATAATTTTTATTCTGTATTTCATAAGAAAAGCACAACTACCTTTAGTGCAAGGCATGTCCTTTTACTTAAAATAAAAAATGTTTCTCTTTCACTATATTGTGATGTTCACACAATGGTAAAATGTCATGGCATTACTATCATTTTCCATGGACATGTATATGAAGGAAAATACATGTGTTCCTTTCCAGTGGATTATAGAAAGAAACAGGTTGGATAAAGTGACTATGTCTAGACAGACTCCTACATGTTGTTGTGTCATTCATCAGGCAAGAAGAATAGAGAATCAAATAGAGATGAGTGATTCTGATGTAAGGAACACATTGCCCACAAGCTGATTTAAATAGTATTAACATGATGCATATCAACTCTAATAACTGTATAGTTCATTTCTTTGCAACCTCAGCAGATTGTGTGTGTGTGTGTGTGTGTATGTATATTGGGTCATGGGGAGGACTTTAAAACACTAGGGTTTGATGTACGTGTGGTGATTATGGAGTGAGACTGTGCGGTGTTCTCCAAACCTCAAAAATAAAGCTTCAACATAAACTCTAACTGAACTGCCTTGGGTGAGTTTATCAGGGGCAGAGAGACAAGTCCATTTAGTGAGAGCTCCAAGGGAATTTGTCCTTGGGAGAGAGAAGAAAAGAAACCATGAAGTTCACAATAGTGAGCATGGTGAGGTAGTTGGTGGAACACAGCAACAGCGAGTCTTTCATCAACCCTCCTTTCATACAAAGCTGAAAGAAAAGTTTCAACTTGGAAACTTTTTATTTCACTTTCTTTTCCTGTTTGATGGCCAGATGGCACAGTCCGAATCTTCATGACCTGAATTTCAGAGATGCTTTCCTACTTAGTGTTCATGTTTGGATATGTTGTTGTTGTTTTTATGTGCCGTCGAGTCAAACCCGACTCATAGCGACCCCTCCTTGGGTTTCCGAGGCAGTATCAGTACGGAAATAGGATTGCCCAACCTTCCTTCCGAGGAGTGACTGGTGGGTTTGAACCGCCAAGCACATGGAAAACTTAGGTTTCATTATGGGCATACTGTATACACATATTTATTTTTAAATAAACCCTAGGTGATTTATATACCAGTAACATACCGGTGTCTGATGCTGCTATAGATAATTCGGAAGATTTATAAACTTTCCTGGATTTGCCGCTCACCATCTTAGACATCTTTCAGGTTTTTATCAACACTTCTGACAAAACACCTTGAGTTTGAAGATTGTAATGGAAAGTGCTTCCAACGTCAAGTATTGGATAAAATCTGAGATGGTTCTGAATCTAAGGTGGTTAAAGGCAACTCTGATTCAGCTTGACTTCTAAATTTAAAAACCAAATCCCTCAAGGGTTATATTGGTTTTACATTTTATGTGTGCCAGTAAAATAAAAGATGAGACCATTTTTGCATAAAATACAATTTGACTTAATTGCATTTCTTTTCCCTAATGCAATCCTGAGAATAAATTCTGTTTATGGTATCACTTAATTTTTCTTTCTCGTGACTCTTTTTTTTTTTTTTTTTGAAGCAAACAGGTTTTGTTATCAGATGATAACTAGCAGTATTCACGAACTGTGATAGATTACTTTTAAAAACCCACTGCTGTCAAGTCAATCCAACTCATAATGACCCTGTAGGACAGGGCAGAACTGCCTTATATGGTTTCCAAGGCTGCCAATCTTTACAAAGCAGACTGACGCAGTTTCTCCTGCAGAGCAGCTGGTGTGTTTGAACTGCCAGCTTTTGGGTTAGCAGCCAAGCCCCTAACTACAGTGCTACTAGGACTCCTTCAAATCAATATTTAATAGGTGCTATTTTTCTCCTTCATTGACTGTTCTTTATCTGGTGGTATTTCTTTGGGTAAGTTAAAGAGGAAACAATGCTTTGCTCATTTACCCAAATAGGCATAGACAGTATAAGTATATTTTGGAGAAGTTGATTAGGTGTACACAAAGATGTGTTTATTTTGGGAGGGTGTATGAGTAAGACTGTGAGTGTGTGTGCTTCTTTCAACTTTAAACTCTTTGACTGGCAGCCTGCCATCCCCATGCCAGTCTCCATGGCAACTTCCTTAAGGATAAGGTAACAGAAATGTGAGGAGGCTGCCTGCCCACAAACAAAGCTGCCACAGCTCTGCCAGAGGCCTAACTAGACAGAATCCCAGAACACTCCACATTCCATGAGAGTTTGTGCAGGTTATTGCAGCTGGCTACGTTTAAATAGGTGTAGTTCCTGCAGTCCTGTGAGGAAAGTTGAAGAATATCTTCTGACCAGTAACCTGACATACTGGAATGTGAATGCATAACACACATTCCTCAACATAATTTTTCCCCTTCCTGTACAGTTTAAATAATTTCAATATCTGATACCTACCATTTATTTGTAAGTGATATTTGGAACATTGCTTGACAGAGGACCATTGCCAGATACAGTGTGCTGAAAATCCCATCAAGACATGATTTAAACACTTTTCAGTCATGTGTATAAAATGTTGACTAAATGATACCTTTAATATTTTATTCTATCCTGTTTTCATGAAAAAATGCATTTGCTTTTTAATGCATTATAATGGATTTATATGTTTTCCTGAGAATTTAATAAAATTATACATTAAAAGATACATATGTATATGTATATATATGTACATATCCAAAACCAAAAACCAAACCCACTGCCATCGAGTCAATTCCAGCTCATAGTGACCCCACTGGCTTTCCAAGGCTGTAAATCTTGGAGCTCTAGTGGTATAGTGCCTAAGGCACTTGACTGCTAACCAGAAGGCTGGTGGTTCAAACCCACCATCCACTCCTCAGAAGGAAGATTGGGCAATCTGCTTCTATAGATATACAGCCTTGGAAACCCAAGGAGAGGTTGCTATGAATTAGAAATGACTTGACAGCAGTGAGAAATCTTTATTAAAGTAGATTGCTTCATCTTCCTTCTATGGAGCAACTGGTAGGTTTGAACCACTAACCTTCTAGTTAGCAGTCAAATGTGTTACCAAGTATTCCATCTTATGTACATATCAGAGGTTCCTATTTGGAGACAGTTTGCCCTAGAGGACATTTGACAATCATTGGAAATATTTTTGATTGTCATAAATGGGGCCGTATCATTGGTCCCTAGTGTGTGGAGTGAAGGGATGCTTATCCTACAGTGCTCAGACAGCTCCTATAACAAAGAATTAACTGATCTAAAATGTCAATCATACACTGAAGTAATCTCTGTACATAGATCTTAATACATACATGTAATATGTGTATGGTGTCCCCAGCTGGCACAAATGGATAAGTGCTCAACTACTAGCCAAAGAGTTGGTAGTTCATACTCACTCAGAGGTGCCTTAGAAGACAGGCCTAGAGTTCTTCCAAAAGGTCGGTCTTAAAAACCCTAGGAAGCTGTTTTACTCTACATAGATGAAGTTACCATAGTCAGAATTGACAATATGTGCACACAGACACACACACACCCCAATTTTAAAATAAATACCATAATGTCTAGGATAATCTGTAGCTCAGATAGGAATAAACTATGCTAAGGCAATTTTCTCTTTATGTTATTTTTGCTCAGTTTGGACACCAGAACTCTAATGAATGTTGTCAGTCGTGGGTCTTCTGTTCAGATTTATCTACATAATGTATTTAGCATTCTTATAGTAACAGTTTTTTGTTTTTTGTTCTTTTAATGATCACAAAAAAAAAATTACCTGAGAATACCAACTTTACCCCAGAAAGTAAAAACTATATATAGTTACTGTACCTCTAACAGTGATTTCTATGTGGTGAACTATAAATAAAATGTGAAGCGTTGTTGATATTACCTATTAATTCCTCCCATTAGGATTTAGTAAAATGCTTAGTAAGTATGGCTAAGGGAAATGTTTGTGGTCTGCAGCACCCAATTGCTCATTTCTATCATTCAAGTTCTGCTGATGCTTTCAGGGGTGTTCACGTTGTTTGCAACCATAGTATTTAGCACAGCTTCTTCATGTCAGTGTTTTTTTTTTTTTTTTTTTAATTATGGAAAATTCTGAGTCTCTACTTTTGTAAATTCAGAGTTCATTTTAAAGACACATGAAGGAAATTTGCTGTCTAAAATGGTACAACTCAAATCTGTGGTTACCTGAACTCATACAGGACATTTGATTACTAGTGTGCACTAAAATAGGTACAGCAATTGGAAGTAAGCTTTTAGAAACTTTCATAGCAAATTAACATTGCTGTGAAATCTTTCCAGCAGTTGCTGGAAAAAGATATCATCATGCTGGGTAAAGTAGAGTTAATAGAAAGCAGGAAGACCTATAATGAGATGGATTGACAAAGTGGCTGTGATGATAGGCTCGAGCATAGCAATGATTGTGAGGGTGGTGCAGAACTGGGCAGTGTTTTGTTTTGTTGTGCACAGGGTCACTATGAATCAAACCTGATTCAATGGTACCCAACAGCAGCAACAACAATTTATGGGCACATCTCACTGAAAATTTGGGTGTTGTCAAATTTTCATGGTGAGACACTTGGGCACAAGCTATGCTTTCATGTTCACCTAGCACGTGGGATTACTGAAATTCACATTGTGAGTCACGAGAGCACATATTCGTTTGTGACAAACTGGACATTAAACATAAAATACTTGAAATTTCACTACTAATAAGAGGAGCATTGTCCTAAAGTCCCTTTGCAATATGTTCACTCATTTTTTTTTTTTTTTATTACCTGGAAATGAGTCCTTATTTTTTTATGCATAGATCTAGTCTGCTTATATCAGGGTATTTCTGGTTAAGATGTCTCTGTGTTTTGTTTCAATGTTGAGAGTAATGAGTTACTCCTTACAGGTAAAGTAATGTGTGATTTTGTTGTATCCTACCCATGAGCCAGAAGGTCTGGTAACATAGTGCCTAAGGCACTTGACTACTAACAGAAGGCTGGCAGTGCAAACCCACAGTCACTCCTTGGAAGGAAAATAGAGCGATCTGCTTCCTTAGTGATACTTCCTCGCAAACCCAGGGAAGGGTCACTATGAGTTGGATATGACTCCACCACAGCAGTGGGTTTGGTTTTTCTGTGTTTTTTTTTTTTGTTTGTTTGTTTTGTTTTGTTTTGGTATAAGGGATCTGCTCTTGGGAAAGATGCACATCACATATGTTGGTAAGGATGTGCCAAGCTATGCTGCTGTAATCAATAACCCCCAAATCTCAGACACTTAAATCACCAAAGATTTATTTTTGACTCATATTATCTGTTCATCAGGACATGCAGGGATGGCCTCATTGCACTTATTGTAGTCACTCAGTAAGCCAGGCTGATGGAACATCCACCATGTTTGACACACATTTCTGATCACTGTCCAGAGAGTAAGGAAGATAGTTCTATCAGATTAAGGTCTGTGGCTCTGAAGTGATTCCTGTATCCCTTCCCTGAACTCAGTGTCCAGATTTAGTCAATTGTCTCCATCCAAACATCAGAGAAGAGGATGGCAAATTTCTACGCCTAGGAGATGGAGAGCAAGAGAGATTTTGTAAACCTCGTTAATGACGATGATGCTACATCCAACTACTTATTACTGCTAGGCACATGCTTCTGGCTTCGATGTACCTGGATTTTAATATTCAGTATAACACTTCTACTTTTATATAGGCATAGGAGACAGTATAGGCAAGCAGAAAAGAATATTTCCTTTGATTTCAGATAGAATCTCAGTCCTATAATTTAATTGTGGTATGACCATACGTAAATATTTAATTACTCTGAAATGGGACAATAGGTCACCTCAGGGTGGTCATGTAGATTAAATTAGATATAATTTTCATTAAGGTGTCTTGCATATTACTTGTTACATGCAGTCAAATCAAAGTGTGTTTCAATAGGACATAATACTTTCATCTTAGTTTCTTAAGAAAAGATTTTGGTTTTAGAAAGTCTATATGATAATGGAATAAATTTAGCTGTCAAATCATGATGGATACTTAAGCATATTTATAATCTTATCTATTTTTGGTCTAGCCAACATCATAAGTTATTCTTTATGAAATCATGGTGGAGTGAGGCAGATAAAAGTTACCTTTTTTTTTTTTTTTCCATTGGGTAAAAGTATTTCTAGTCTTTTTCATGTTTCTCTTATAAGGAATTCTGTGGTGCCATTCTGACCCTCACTGTCCTAGATGTCTGTAGAATATTATTTCTAGGAAATTAAAAATGTTCTATTGTGGGTCTTATTTCAAATCCCTGTTCAATTTCAGCTGACTCTCAGGCTAATTGTATTTGTGTGTTTGAAGATGTTACCAGTATTAGTAGTGAAATTTCAAGTTTGTGTGTTTGTGTGTGTATACACACATATTTTTGTTAAGAAGTGATTATATATGTTAATTCTCTTAAAAGGAATTATTTAATAGACCCATGTTGTTGTTGGGTGCTGTAGAGTCAGACCCGACTTATAGCAACCCCTCTTGGGTTTCCGAGGCGGTATCACTACAGAAGTAGATTGCCCAAATCTTCCTTCCGAGGAGTGGCTGGTAGTAAACATAATAATGATAGTCACTATGTCAGAAGATTATTTCTGCAAATAGCACATGATATTGATGATCAGAGCAACTTTCTATTTATGAATGCAGAAAGCCATCCCTGCAGGAGTACAGCACGTGCCAGTGATTCATTCCCAGCGTAGTGGTGACACTCAGGCTTTGTATATTTTTCTCTCGCTCTGTCATCAATAAGCAGTTTGATTATACCACTGAGTCAGTCTCTTGTTTTCTTTCTTTACTTCCTCTCTCCCTCCCTTCTTTATGGACACTAAATGCATGCCTATTAGTTAAATGACTTTTGAAAACTGATATTTTGCATGTATATGTGGGTTCCTGGGCTTAACTTTCATTTGAGGAGTCATTATGGATAGAATTGCATCCTTTGAAAAGATACGTTGAATTCTTAACCCCTGTACTTATGAGAGGAGCTCTCATGGTACTGTGGTTAAAAACATTGGGCGGTTAACCAAAAGGTCAGGATTCAAACCCACCGGCTACTTCATGAGAGGAAAATGAGGCTGTTTGTTTCTATAAAGATTTATAGCATTGGAAAATCGATGGGGCAGTTCTGCTCTGTCTTACAGGGTTGTTGTGAGTCGGAATTGACTCGATGGCAGTGGATTTGCTTTGGTTTGGGGTACCTATTACTGTGACCTTATTTGTAAATAGAGTTTTTCTTTGAAGATGTTACCAGTTAAGTTAACCTGGTCATACTGAAGTAGGGTGGGCCCTAATCCATTCTGAGTGGTGATTTATAAAAGAAAGAAGAGGCATGAAGATAGATACTAAGGGGGAAGACAGATGCTACATGGAGAGGTATGCATTTACAAGTCTAAGAATGTGAAGAAATGCCTTGGGGCACCATAAATTGGAAGAGACAAGGAAAGTTCTTTCCCCCATGTGGACAGAGAAAACATGGTCCTGCCAGTGGCTTGAATTCAGACTTCCAGCTTTGAGAATTGATAGAGAAAATAGGAGTCATTTTTATCATTTTTGTCATGAATTTTGTGGTAGATTGACGTAAAATTACTGCCATTTTTCCCTACTCATTCCTGAAATCATGCCTACTGCTATAGGGCTTTGAAATTTCTCCCTTTAGTAGTTGTAGTCTATTTTCCTACTTACTTAATTTAGACAGCTGAGAGACTTGCTTGGGTCAATTGAAGTTAAGGCTTTGTCCTCCAGAGGTCTTGTACCCTCCTTTTTTCCCTTTCCTGGAGCCCTGCCTCTTTCGTAAGAGGAAGCCCAAGCTATCTTACTGAAGGATGAGATACCATGTGTAAAAAACTAAGTCATCTAAGCTGAGGCTATCCTGGACCATCCAGTACCCACCAGACCTACCAGGTAAGTGCACACATGGGAGTGAGCTTATCAGAATTGCTCAGCTAACCCTGAGCCTTGTGAGAAATAATACCAGGTTATGAGGTGTTTTTTAATGCTGCAACTGATACACATATCATCATTGTATTGATTCTTTCCACGTCTAAATGAAAGATTGAGGCAGTAGTGCATGTCATTCTCTAAGAGACTGATCAACTGAATCCTAAATCCCAGAACCTGTCCTCCAAAAACAAACTTATCTTTTATTAACCTTCAACTCCTCATATTGACTACTGTATTATTTTTGTGTTGCTGACACAAATTAATGCCAATTTTGTGACTTAGAACAATGCAAATTTATTGCATTTCTGGAGATCAAAGTCCTAAAATTAAGCAACTTTTGTAGTTTGGCTGGGTAAAGAATTTCCTAAAACATTAAATCCTGTTTTTCTTTTTCCATGGAAGAGTTCTTCCTTCACTTTCTCTCTTTATCCTACCATTATAATATTAGCCAAAGGAGAATACTAGTCCTTAGCTAATATCCAAGTTCATTACTTAGAGGTTTTGCTTTCAAAATAACTGTAGGATACAATTCAGCTAAGATTTCTGCCAGTATATAACAAAGATCTCCTTTCCTCCCATTTCCAATAACATATTCCTCATTTCCTTCTGAGTCATCACCAGAAGCACCTTTATAGTCTGTTTATGATGGTTTAAGTTTCTCTAAGAAAATAGCTTTTTCCTCTACAGTGATTCTCGGTTGCTTCTAAATTCTCACTAGCTGAGTGATTAATATCCATATTTTTATATTTTTATGAACAGTATGTTCAAAGCAGTTTAGGCTTTTTCTATCACGGTTCTCAAAATTTCTCCCAATCTCTGTCCATTGCCCAATTCCAAAGCCACTTCCACATTTTTAAGTACTTGGTACAGCAGCACTCCATTTCTAGTGCCAGAGTCTGTCTTAGTTTCCTCTTGCTGCAGTAGCAAATTACAACAAATTAGTGGATTTAAATAACATAAATATAACACCTTATACTATGGATATACAAAACCTTAAAATCAACTGTTATCAGGGTTCTGTTGCTTCTAGAGGCTCAAGGGGGAATGGTGTTTCTTTTTCAGCTTCTAGAGACTTCCTGCATTCCTTGATGCATGGCCCCTTCCTCTAACTTTTAAACCAGCAGGGTAACATCTTTACATATTTTTCTCTCTTTCTAACCTCTGCTCTTTTCTTACCTCCTTTCCTGATTCTGACACTCCTGCCTCCTTCTTATAAAAGTCCATTCAGATAATCAAGGTCATCTTCTCATCTCAGAATCTTTATCTTAAAAACATCTACAAAGTCCCTTTTGCCATGTATAATTATATATTCTTATGTTTTGGGAATTAGGGTATGGATATCTTTGAGGGGCCTTTACTCTACCTACCACAACTGTCTTTCTAGATGTTGTTGTTGTTGTTATGTGCCGTCAAGTCGAACACAACTCATAGCGACACCTCCTTGGATTTCCGAGGCAGAATCACTACGGAAGTAGATTGCCCACCTTCCTTCCGAGGAGTGGCTGGTGAGTTTGAACCGCCAGCCTTCTGGTTAGCAGTCAGGTACCTTAGGCACTACGCTACCAGAGCTCCTGTCTTTCTAGATTGTTTTCTTTTAATAATAAAATCTGATCTACAGCAAACCGTATTCTTTCTAGGTGTTAAAAAAAATTGGATACATACATAAAATTTAAGACTCTGAAATAGTTAGAAGCTATCTGATCCAAAACTGATAAACAGTGAAAAGTAAAAGCCCCACAAGAATGTCGTTTCAGATTGTAAGCTTCTCCTGAGTAATTCACAATTCAAATAATATTACCAAGTATTTATGAAGAATAACGTGGCATCAGGATTGGAGGAAGACAAATTAACAACCTGCAGTATGCATAAGACAGCATTACTTGCCAAGAGAAACGTGATTTAAAGCACTTAATGATGAAGTTTAAAGTCTACAGCATTCAATATGGATAACACGTGACTGTGAAGAAAACAAAATTCCCCAATACTGGACTGGTATACACTATCATGTTAAAAGAAGAAAAAATTGAAGTGATCAAGGATTTCACTCTACTTGGGTCACAATTCAGTGTCTAGAGAAACAGCAGTCAAGAAATCCAACTATGTATTACATTGGGCAAATCTGCTGCAAAAGCCCTATTTAGAGTTCTAAAAAGCAAAGATGACATTTTGATGAATAAGATGTGCCTGACCCAGGCCATGGTGTTTTCAATTGCTTTATATGCATTTGAAAAGAAACTGGACAGTGAAAAAGGAAGACACAAGAAGAATTTATGCATTCAAGTTGTGATGTTGGAGAAAAATACTGAATATACCTTGGACTATTGGAAGAATGAATAAATCAGTCTGAGTAGAAATGCAACCAGCATGCTCCTCAGAAGGGAAGGTGATAAGACTTCATCTTACTTGCTTGGGACATGTCATCAGGCAAGACCAATCACCAGAAAAGGACATCATGTTTTGTTAAGTAGGGGGTTAGCAAAAATGAGAGAAACCCTCAATGAGATGGACTGACACAGTAGTGTCAACAATAGACTCAGATATACCAGTAATCATAAGATGGTTCAGAACCAGGCAATGTTTTGTTCTGTCATATGTAGGGTGACCATGAGTCAGCTCCAACTTGACAGCAACTAACAACAACAACAATAATTTTTACCAATAAGATCACTCTTAACAGAAGTCTGTTAACAAAAAGCAAAGAGTATTTTTAGATGAATAGGAAAATGGAAATTTTCCATGCTTTGTCACTTCTCTGATGCTTGAATTGATGTAGTCTGTCTTCAAACCTGGTAATTAAGGTAGATGAGGCAGTGCCAATCCTTGAATGCCTGTGGCTTAGTGAGATATCTAGTTTGTGAACGATATATGGAGGCTACACCAGAATTTTCAAGACCTCTAGGGTTATTTATTTATTTTAGGGAGCTCTGGTAGCATAGTGGATAAGACACTTGCCTGCTAACCAGACGGCTGGCGGTTCAAACCCACCAGCCACTCCCCGGAAGGAAGGTTGGGCAATCCTACTTCCGTAGTGATATTGCCTCGGAAACCCAAGGAGGGGTCGCTATGAGTCAGGTTTGACTCGACGGCACATAACAACAACAACAACAGGGTTATTTACCCATATCTTAGCTCAAAGTTTGATAAACCCTCACTTAACAACACCCTAGTCATTGTTACCAATGATCTTAAAATTATTCGACTTCTTATTAATTCCATCCACAGTATTTAAGTTTGATCTTTTGCAGCATTGAAGGTCATGAGCTGTTTATATCCTAAAGAGGAGAAAGCATTTTCTTTTATATATTTTCTTTACATATTTGTCATTTCTTCCCTATGACACTGATTCTTCCTTTGTAAAATTGGATAAATAGAAGACAGACCTTTTTTTAAAAAAAACACTATCCTCTTGGTAGTGTTAAAACAATACTTCTTAACTTCCATTAGCTAAAATGAAGATACTAATTCTTTTTGTCATCTCAAGTAGTGGAGATATATGGCCATGTTTCCCACTTTGTACTTCTTAAAATATCCTTGGATTCTGTTCAAAAAATTGATCTTTATGGAAAAAGAATATTTACCTTCATTCTTGGCCTGTTTCACTCCTGATTCTAAGGCCAAGGCACTGAAATCAAATGTAATTCTTCAGCATGATGTGAGCCTCTCTCTATTTTCACATTCCAGCAAGCATCCTGTTTGCTTTTTGAAAATTGGTTTTTCACGGTGAAGAACATCATCAAAGTAACTCTGAAATAACTCCAAACTATTTTCTCCATTGAACATTTGGTCAGTTTAGAGCTCAGCGGTTGACAGATGCAAGTAACAAGGGAAAAGTTATTGTTCTGTGATATTTACTCTCTTACATTCACATGTTATGTTCCTCTGACAGTGAAATGTCGTGAACTGACTTTTCATACTAAGGTTAAAGAAAACAAAACAACACCAGAATGCTGCACCTCAAAGTTGATTTGATGTTTTGCCAACACTCATGATTTCTTTCCAGAGTTAATTTTCATCTGCCATCAATCTGCCTCCTCATTTGAAACATTGGAGTCCATCTGGAGTTCCTTTAGATCATCTGTTTGTGGGTTTCCTCCTCCTATCAAATCAAGGCAAGTTAGCATCATCAGAAACCTTCCAAGTTCCCATCTGCCACCTTTCTTCAGGTTTTGAGATGCCTGTAGAATTCACAAATCAGGAAAGTAGTTACGGTTGCCTCAACTCCTTTTCACACTATAATCCTTAATACAGTTGTTGTGTACTGATTCATTTTCTAGCATTTGATTTGTGTGTGTGTGTGTGTGTGTGTGTATAGGTAGGTAGGTAGCTTTGAAGACATGTGACTTAGTGGTTGAATGTAGGACTATTGGATCAAAGCATGTAAGTATATATTATGCTCCACTGTTGACTAATTTTGACTCCTTAAGCTTAAGCTTTTGAGACTTTTCTTGTAAGGCTCAATTTCCCTTTTTTTTTTTAATGGTGACAATAAGAGAACTTTGTATATAGGATTTTTGTAAGGATTTAATGAAATCTTGCAAATAAAGTCCTTTGCAGTCCTTGACAGGTATGGTATGCTCAGTAAATTTCACTTCTTATTGGTTATCTTGGTAAAGATGTTGTACAAATGTTCAACAAATTTCCATCTGGAATAAGAATATGATTTTATTTTTAAAAAGGTAATTGGGATTTATTAAATACTTATTACAGAGTTGGCACTGTGTATATAAACTCAGGTCCTTGCCTGAAAGAGATGCAGAAAATAGGGGGGAAGCAGGCAGTGAAAACAAAGGATGATAACACAACTCTCATGAATATTATGATGGCGGCATGACCAAGGCAACAGGAGTAAAAAGGGGTATTTATCCTGAATGATGATGATAAGATGGCAAGGGGAAGCATTCTTGGAGGAATGTTGTTGTTATTGTTGTTATGTGCTGAGGTCTAAATTGAGTCCTGAATGGTGGACAAACAGGTTTACCAACTGAAGGGAAATTTACTCCAGGCACATAAGTAAGAAGAATATCCTGCTATATAAAAATAAATCTAAAAAGTTGGATTATTACAAAAAACTGAACTTACTTTCTGGTATATATTTGTATGACATCAAAAAAATGGTTAAAGAAGCAAATAAATGATTGAGGAGTGCTCACTTAAAACAAGTTTCATTTGCCATGAGTTTATTGCAACTCACGGTGACCCCATGTGTTTCAAAGTAGAACTACACTCCACAGGATCTTCACTGGCTCTGATCTTTCAGAAGCAGGTTGCCAGGACTTTCTTCCAAGGCACCTCTGGGTAGATTTGAATTGTCAGCTTTTCGGTTAGCAGCCAAGCCCTTAACCACTTGTGCTACCTAGTGACTCCTAGGTTTCAATTAGGCAGTGCTATAAATACCTGGCTTAACTTTTGCCATTGGACAAAAATTAATTAAAAAAAAAAAGGAGACTACTATTTATTGAATATCTATTATATCCTAATTGCTGAAGTAGTTTGCTTTAAAACTATTGCCCTCTCAAAACATATGCTGTTATTTTATTGGATTTAAAGCTAAGTATGTTGAGGCATTTGGTCACTTAGAAACCCTCCTATGGACATTGTAAGGGATATTACACAGTTTGAAGTTCTACTCTATTTATTCTGCTCTATTTATTAGAAAGATTAGAGCTGCATATCTAAAGAATTCTCTCCCTGATGTTACCAAACACTTGTTTTGGTATGCTCATATTTAAAAGTCTCAAGAGTTAAAATTATCAAGAGGGAACTTCAAGTAAGATGGAGGAATAGGCAGACAAGTGACACAGACCCTCTTCAACAAAGAAAAGAAAAAACAATTGACAGAGATACAGAAGATAATCCTGGAACCCTGAGCTTTGAAAGGAACTATATAGAAGTGGATTAGGCACCAACTAGTGGAAAAACCTGAACAAAAACAGTGAGTACAGAGATGGTTGGAGCTGCAGACTGTCAGCTACTCTGATGAGACCAGCAGCCTGAATATTTCCAAGTGGTGTTGGGACCTGAGAATTGACCTAATGATCACTCCCGGTCACTAAGGGCTGCAGGGACAACTGGTCTGGTGACCTATGACTAGGAAGGGAAATAGCAAGGAGGGAGACAACCTGAGCTGTGGACTTTCTGCTGTCCAAAGGGTGTAGCCATTTTGATTGTTTACACGTGGCAGCCATTTTGAATATTTAAAGTAACCGAGGGTGCAGCCATTTTTAATGTTTACAAGTGACGGCCATTTTGGATATTTAAAGTGACTGAAGGCACAGCCATTTTGAATGTTTACAAGTGGCGGGCCATTTTGGATAGTTAAAGTGACCGAGGGTGCAGCCATTTTGAATGTTTACAGGTGGCAACCATTTTGAATGTTAAAGTGATAGCATTCTCATTCGGATTCCAAGGACCTAAGAATAGGCTCTTTTTGCCAGAGTCAGCAAGGACATATGAGCAGCTGACAACAGGAAAGGAGACAGGTGGTGA
>NW_006921590.1:2266863-2270360 GCF_000298275.1 Orycteropus afer afer | reverse complement strand
AAATAAATAAATAAATAATCAAGAGTCTGTACATTTCCTGACTGCCAATAACCAAAGTTGCAAGTTATCTTCCACCGCTAATTTTAAACTATACAGTTATCAAGTTATAAAATTTGAAATTTTATACACTCCACCCCCCCACCAAGACCCCAGGTGTCATTCGTTCCCTTTCAGGGAACAACAAGGACAGGGTGACATAAATGGTTAAGTGTTTGCTTACTAACTGAAATACTTATGGTTCAAAGTTCCCCACAGACACTTTGGAAGAAAGGCCTGGCAATCTACTTTTGAAAGATCACAGCCATTGAAAAATCTTATGGCACACAGATCTAGTCAGAAACACATGGAGTTGCCATGAGTCAGGATTGACTCTTTGACAACTGGTTAGTTAGAATTCTTCATGGAGGGTCCTGTAGTTGTTGTGAGATGACTTTGAGTTGATTCTGACTCATGATGACTCTATGTACAACAGAACAAAACACTCCCCGGTCCTGTGCCATCCACATAATTTTTGCTATGCTTGAGCCTTCATGGTAGCAACTGTGTCAATTCATCTTGTTGAAGGTCTTCCCATGTTTCACCAACCCTCTCATTTACCAAGCATGATATTCTTCTCCAGGAACTGGTCCCTTCTGACAAAATGACCAAAATATGTGGGATGAACTCTGGCCATTCTTGCTTCTAAGGAACATTCTGTCTATAGTTTTCACTAGACAGATTTGTTCTTTCTTCTGGCAGTCCATGGTATTTTCAGTATTCTTCACCAACACCAAAATTCAAATCCTTCAGTTCCTCTCTTGTCTTCTTTATTCATTGTCCAGTTTCAAGTACATATAAGGCTATTGAAAATATCATCGCTTGGGTCAGGCACACGTTAGTCATCAAAGTGACATCTTTGCTTCTTAATAATTTAAAAAGGCCTTTTGTAGCACTTTGTCCACTGGATTTCTGGACTACTGCTTCTATGGGTGTTGATTGTTGGTCCAAGTAAAGTGAAATCTCTGACAATTTCAACCTTTTTTTCCATTTATCATGATGTTACTTATTGGTCCATGTGATGGTTATGTTTGTATGTCAATTTGGCTAGGCCTGATTGAGTGGCTGGGCAGCCTCCAAATTGTAAGAATAAATTCCTGTTTATTAAGGCCATCCCATTTGTGGTATATTTCTTGTCAGAGTGGCACTAGGTAACCAGAACAGAATTTGGTAACAAGAGTGGGGTGCTGCTCTGACAGATGCTTAAAATGTGTAAGCAGGAGTGGAGTGCGTCCTTGACCCAAGACCCTGGCAGAGAGACCTCAGCATACGGAATGACAGATGGCAGGAGCAGAGCAAGATACTGGCATGAGGAGCAGAGCCCAGAGACAGGCATGAGAGATAGCAGGAGCAGAACTGAGAGAACTGGCATAAGACAGAGATAGCCTTACCAGCCCATGGAGGAGAAAGCTTGATGCCTTTGGTTAGGTGGCTTCCTGGTGGAGCGGGTAGCCTTCAGGTATTAATTGGTAGAAGAGACCGACTTGAAATGGAGTAGCAGGTTGGCTGGCCCACAGAGCAAGAAAGCTTAATGTCCTCTGGGGCAAGAAGATTCCTGGCAGAGTGGGTTGCCCTCGGGCATTAATCTGCAGAAGCGGAGACCAAGGAAATGGAAGCAGAACTGCCTCAGCCTTAAAGGGTGGGATCATGGCCTTTGGGGGTGGAACCATCACAACCTCATGGGTTTCAAACAGCCAGGCTTTCACCAACTTGGTTCTGGAGTGTGGGGCTGCTCGTTCATGTGAGTTAGTGGGATGGAGCCATAGCTGCTGCCCAAGAGTGAGGGGGCAGGGCTGCCATGACCAAGAGGGAGAGAAACGGGGCCTGTCAGGCCAAGAGAGTGAGGTCACCATTCAGGAACTAGGGAACTGGAACCACCCAATAGAGAAGACCTGTACAGATACCACTCATTGAAGATCTGTACAGGTGCCAAGTTGACAAGGGGTGGAAATGTGATGGTTATGTTTTTGCATCAATTTGGCTGGGCCTGGTTGAGTGGCTGGGCAGCTGGTGGTAGTTATTCCCCATGATGAGACTGACAATCAACTCCTTGGTGGGATCTACTACAAGCAGTTGAGTAGCTGCTTTGGGTATGTTGCCTGCTTCCTGTATGTAAGAAACAGCTTTGAGAATGGTCTGTAGCTATGGCACGCTTGGACCCTGCATGTATCTGTGTCATTGCTCAGCAGCCTGCTATGCTCTGCTGACCTTGGGACTTACAATGGACCTAAGTTAATGGCCTGCCATGAGGTTTGGTAACATTGGAGCTGTGCCTTTTTACTTGTCAATCTTGGGCTTCTCAGCCTCAGCAGCCAACAGCTGTCTGAGTGAAGAAATGCCTCTAGCTCCAGTGGGCCGGGAACAGGAGGCAGAGCTGGACCCCAAGGTTGAGGGGCTTTTACCCAGCCCCTAGAGCCTGGCACTTTGAACTTGGACTTAAAACCTCCAAATTATAAGAATAAACTACTGCTTGTTAAGGCCACCCCATTTGTGGTATATTTCTTGTCAGAGTGACACTAGGTAACCAGAACAGTCCAGTAGTGAGGATTTTTATTTTCTTTCTGTTGGTGGGTATTACATATTGAAGGCTGTAGTCCTTGATCTTCATCAGTAAGCGCTTCAAATCTTCTTCACTTTCAGCAAGCAAGATTTTGTCACGTGCATATCACCAGTTGTTAATGAATCTTCCTCCACTCCTGAGGCTGCATTTTTCTTCATACAGTCCAGCTCCTTGGATTATTTGCTCAGTATGCAGATTAAATAAAGGTGTGGAAAGGATACAACCCTAATACACACCTTTCCTGATTTTAAACCATGCAGTATTCCCTTATTCAGTTTGAAAGACTGCCACTTAGTCTATGTACAGGTTCCTCATGAGTACAATTAAGTGTTCTGAAATTCCCATTCCTTACAATATTATCCATAATTTGTTATGATCCAAAGAGTTGAATGCCTTTGCGTAGTCAACAAAACACACGTATACATCTTTCTGGTATTCTTTGTTTTCAGCCAAGATCTATCTAACATCAGCAATAACAACCCCTGTTCCATGCACTCTTGTGAATTCCAGCTTGAATTTCTGCCATTTCCCTGTCAATATATTGCTGTAACCAGTTTTGAATGATCTTGACCAAAATTTTGCTTTGCTTGTGCATGATAGTAATAATATTATTTGATAATTTCAGCATTCTATTGGATTACATTTCTTTAGAATGGGCAACAAATATGGATTCCTTCCAGTTGGTTGGCCACGTAACTGTCTTCTAAATTTCTTGGCATGAATGGGTGAGCACTTTTGGTACTGCATCTCTTTGTTGAAACATCTCAGTGGCCATTCTGTCAATTCCTGGAGCCTTGTTTTTTGCCAGTCCCTTCAGTGAAGTTTGAGCTTCTTCAGTATAATTGATCCTTGATCATATGCTACCTCCAATTCTTTTTGGTGCAGTGATTCTGTGTATTCC
>NW_006921590.1:2259218-2266145 GCF_000298275.1 Orycteropus afer afer | reverse complement strand
CAAGTGCCTTTGGTACTATGCTACCAGAGATTTCTGTGTATTCTATCCGGTGAGGTCCATGTGTATAGTTTCCATTTATGAAGTTGAAAACAGGTATTTGCAATGAGTAAGTTGTTGGTCTTCCACAGTTCCATCATGAGGTCTCTAGCATCATTTCTTTCACCAAGGCCATATTTTCGAGCTCCCAGTGCTTCTTCTTTGTTTCTAACTTTTGCATTTCAATTACCAGTAACTATCAGTACATTTTGATTGGATGCTCGGTCAATTTCAAACTGCAGAAGTTGGTTAAACTCTTCAGTTTCTTCATCTGTGGTTTTAGTGGTTGGTGTATAAATTTGAAAAATAGTAGTTGTAACTGGTCCTCATTGTAAGTGTATGGGTGTTACCCTACCACTGACAGCATTGTACTTCAGAGTGTATCTTGAAGTTTTTTTTATTTTTTTTATTATTATTTTTTTTTATGATGAATTCAATGCCATTCCTCTTCAGTTTGTCATTCCTGGCATAGTAAACCATATGACTGTCCAATTCAAAATGGCTGATACCAGTTCATTTCTGCTCATTAATGCCTAGGATATTGATCTTTACATGTTCCATTTCATTTATGACAACTTCCAATTTTCCTCAACTACTATTTCTTACATTCCATGTTCTGATTATTAACGAATGTTTTAACCTATATCTTCTCATTTTGAGTTGTGACATAAGCAAATGAAGATCTACCCATGCCACTGAAGTTAACTCTACTTTGAGGAGGGAGCTCTTTTTCAGTCATATTTTGAGTGCCTTTCAATCTGAGAGGCTAATCTTCCTGCATATATCAGGCAGTATTTCACTGCTATTCACAAGGTATTTAGTGGTCAATTTTATTTTTTTTCAGAAGTTGACCTGGCCACAATCTTCTTCCTAATCTGTCTTAATCTGAAAGCTCTGTTGATGACCCTGCTGGTATTTGAAATACTGATGGCATAGCTTCCACCATCACAGGAACGCATAAACCACCACAGTGTGACAAACTAACAGACAGACTAGTGGTGGGGAAGGCCTTAGGGAGCATTAGAAAAATAATATTAGGTAATGGTAGATATTTTCTGTTCCTTTAACGGTGGACAGTCATTTAGATTGTGTAAGAGGCTACATCCTTGAAGTTGATACTCTTTTAATAAGAGTGACAATGAATAAGGAAGACCAAAGAAGAATTGATGCTTTTGAGTTGTGGTGTTGGCAAAGAATACTGAAAGTATCATGGACTACTAAGGGAACCAACAAATATGTCCTGGAGGAAGTGCAGCTGGAATGCTCCTTGGAAGTGAGAATGGCCAGACTTTATCTCACCTACTTTGGTCATGTTGTCAGAAGGGACCATTCCCTAGAGAAAGATATCATGCTTGGTAAAGTGGAGGGTCAACAAAAAGGGGGAAGGTCCTCAATAAAATGGATTGACACAGAGGATGCAAAGATGGCCTCAGGTATAGCAAGGATCGTGAGGCTGACATAGGACCTGGCTGTGTTTCATTCTGTTGTACATAAAGTTGCTATAAATTGGAGAAACTCAGTGGCACCAAACAACAACAACAACAATGTAGGCTTTTAGGAATATAAAGAACCACGCTGAATATGTCTAATCCCTTCTTAGAGTCACTTCTTTTGAATGTGACTTTTGTAAACAGTTTCTGTTTCCGTGATCTGCTATAAATGGGAGTTAAATATCTTTGTGAGCATTGATTCTCCAATGAGCAGTTGCTTCTAGTGATCACAGTGGGTGCTAAGTGTTTGTGCCCTGTCCAAAAGATTTAATTGTGATGAATTGAGCTAATAAAATATTTAACCAAGTGATGCAGTTACAGATTAGATTGTTTTAACAGGATGTCTCAACGTTTCCACATTTCTTCACTATCCTACTATAAACATCGAATATTCTCACAGACCCAAAATCTGTCACTTTTGGTTAGTGGCCAATTTCCCTTCTGAGGCCTGGACTACCATGCTTCTTAAAGAAAAGAAAGTCTAGAAAGACATCATAAAAGGCAAAGATAACAAATATCTAGGTAACCATCTCTTACTCAGAGAAGCTATCACCAATTCAGTATTTTATCCTTTTCAGCTAAACCAAGGCTTGACACCAGAATTTTCTCAAACTTTAGATTCAGAAGGTCTCTAACATGAAAGAAAGTTGGCAGGTGAGATGAACCTGTTATTCATTTTCCCCAGTGTCATGTTTTTATATGCCTCAGATTGGGGAATCAAGAGAAATTGGGTTTAAAAAAAAAAAAACAAAAACACTGCTGTTGAGTCAGATCTGACCAATAGCGACTCCTCCTTGGGTTTCTGAGGCGGTATCACTACAGAAGTAGATTGCCCAACCTTCCTTTCAAGGAGTGACTGGTGGGTTTGAATGACCAGCCTTCTGGTTAGCAGTCAAATGCCTTAGGCATTATGCCATTTATCTATATATCTATGCATTTATATATTTGGGAAGGAGCCCTGGTATCACAGTGCTTACAGCACTCTGGTGCTAACCTAAAAGTTGGTGGTTTGGACCTACTAGCTACTCTGTGGGAGAAAGATGTGACAATATGCTCCTGTAAAGAGTACAGCCTTTGAAACCTGTGAGGTAATTCTATAGCATAGCTATAAGTTGAAATCAACTTGAAGGCAATAATTGGGGTTAAAAGTATGGAAGAGGGACAGAGAGGGATATTAGTTGATTATGTACTAAAACCAAAACGCAAACTCAACTGCCGTAGAGTCGATTTGACTCAGTTTTCCAAGGCAGTATCTCTATGGAAGTAGATTGCCCAATCTTTCTTCTGAGGAGTGGCTAGTGGGTTTGAACCATAAGACTTCTGGTAGCAGTCAAATGCCTTAGGAACTATGCCACCAGAGCTCCTAATATAGGCAATTAAAAATAATTAGACTTGTGTGTGTGTGTAAAAGTTGCATAATCTATAATGATTAATTCAGTTAGTAAATTATAGAAAGCAATGAGTTAGTAATATCCTCATTATCCAAATTTATCATCTGTAGCTAACTAATCCACCGCTTGTCAGTTTTCATACTGTGGTGGCTTGCATGTGGCTGTAAGGCTGAAGGCTATGCCACCAATGTTTCTGATGCCAGCAGGACCATCCGTGGTGGACAGGTTTCAACAGAGCTTCCAGCCTAAGACAGACGTGGAAGAAGGAAGGGGCCATCCACTTCTCAAAGAAATGGCCTTTGAAAACCTTATGAATAGCAGTAAAACACTGCTTGATATAATACAGAAAATTTAAGTATAGCTCCTAAGCACTGTTTGATATAATACTAGAGGATGAGCCCCTCAGGTTGGAAGGCACTCAAAATAAGACTGGGGAAGAGCTGCCTCCTCATAGAAGACTTGATCTTAATGATGTGAATGAGGGAAAGCTTTGGCGACCTCCATTTGCTGATGGGTCACCATTCAAAATGAGAAGGAACAGCTGCAAACATCCGTTAATAGTCAGAACATGGAATGTATGAAGTATGAATGTAGGAAAATTGGAAATTGTTAAAAATGAAATGGAACACATAAAGGTCCTAGACATTAGTGAGTTGAAATGGACTGGTTTGGGCCATTTTAAATCAGACCACCATATGATCTGCTATGCTGAGAATGACAAATTGAAGAGGAATGGCATGGCATTTATCTTCACAAAGAATGTTTCAAGGTCTGTCCTGAAGTACAATGCTGTCAGTGATAGGTTAATATCCATATGCCTACAAGGAAGACCAGTTAATACTGTAATTCAAATTTCCACTCCAACCACTAAAGACAAAGATGAAGAAATTGAAGACTTTTACCAACTTCTGCAGTCTGAAATTGATCAAACATGCAATCAAGATGTATTGATTATCACTGACGATTAGAATGCAAAGCTTGGAAACAAAGAAAGATCACCGGTAGTTGGAAAATATGACTTTGATGATAGAAATGATGCCAGGGATCACATGATAGAATTTTGCAAGAGCAATGATTTATTATTTGCAAATACCCTTTTTTTCAACAACATAAGCAGTGGCTGTACATGTGGACCTCACCAGATGGAATACATAGGAATCAGATTGACTACATCTGTGGAAAGATGCAAAGAAAAAGTTCAGTATCTTAAGGCAAAACAAGGCCAGGAGCTGACTTTGAAATAGGCCATCAATTGTTCATAGGCAAGTTGAAATTGAAGCTGAAGATAATTAAAACAAGTCCACGAGAGCCCAAATATGGCCTTGATTATATCCCACCTGAATTTAGAGACCATCTGAAGAATAGATTTCATGCATTGAACACCAGTGACTGAAAACCATATGAATTGTGGGATGATGTCAAGAACATCATCCATGAAGAAAGCAAAAGGTCATTAAAAAGACAGGAAAGGAAGAAAAGACCAAAATGGATGACAGAAGAGACTCAGAAACTAAAACAAATGGAAGAAATGACAAGATAAAAGAGCTGAATAGAAGATTTCAAAGAGCAGCTCAAGAAGACAGAGTCAGTTATTATAATGAAATGTGCAAAGACCTAGAGTTAAAAAACCAAAAGGGAAAACCATGCTTGGCATTTCTCAAGCTGAAAGAATTGAAGAAAAACCTGGAGTTGCAATATTGACAGATTCTATTGTCAAAATACTGAATGATGCAGGAAGCAACAAAAGAAGGTGTAAAGAATAGACAGAGTCACTGTATCAAATAGAATTGGCTGATGTTCATCTGTTTCAGGAAATGAAATATGGTCAAGAACCACCAGTGTTACTGAAGGAAGAAATCAAAGCTGCATTCACAGAATTGGCAAAAAAAAGAAAAAAGGCTCCGGGAATTGATGAAACACCCATTGAGATGTTTTAACAAGTGTATGCTGCGCTGGAGGCACTTACTCATCTATGCCAAGAAATTTGAAAGACAGCTACCTGGCCAACTGACTGAAGGAGATCCATATTTGTACCCATTCCAAAGAAAGGTGATCCAATGAAGTGTGGAAATTATAGAACAATATCATTAATACCACAGTCAAGTAAAATTTTCTGAAGATAATTAAAAAATGGTTGCAGCAGTATATTGATGGGTAACTTTCAGAAATGCAAGCTGGATTCAGAAAAGGACATGGAACGAGGGCTCTCATGGCTGATGTCGCATGAATCCTGGCTGAAAGCAAAGAATACCAGAACTATATTTACTAGTATTTTATTGACTATGCAAAAACATTCAACTGTGTGCATCATAACAAATCATGGATAACATTGAGAAAAATGGGAATTCCAGAACATTTAACTGTGCTCATTGGAAGGAAGGTTGTGAAGTCTACTTCCGTAGTGAGGAATCTGTAGATAGACGAGGGGGCTGTCATTCAAACAGAACAAAGGGATACTGCATGGTTTAAAATCAGGAAGGGTGTGTCAGGGTTGTATCCTTTCAGCATATTTACTTAATCTCTGTGCTGAGCAAATAATCCAAGAAGCTGGACTGTATGAAGAATGCGGCATTAGGATTGGAAGAAGAGTCATTAACAACCTGAAATATGCAGACGACATAACCTTGCTTGCTGAAAGTGAAGAGGACTTGAAGCACTTACTGATGAAGATTAAAGACTATAGTCTACACTATGAATTACACATCAACATAAAGAAAACGAAAATCCTCCCAACTGTGCCAAAAAGCAGCATCACAATAAATGGCAAAAAGATTAAAGTTGTCAATGATTATATATTTCATAGTTCCACAATCAATACTGATGGAAGCAGCAGTCAAGATATCAGAGGTCTTATTGCATTGGGCAAATCTGCTACAAAAGATCTCTTTAAAGTGTTGAGGAACAAAGATCTCTCTTTGAAGAATAAGGTGTGCCTAACCCAAGCCATGGTATTTTCAGTCACCTCATATGCATGTGAAAGCTGGACGATGAATAAGAAAGATCTAAGAAGAGTTGGTGGTTTTGAATTGTGGTGTTGTGAAGAATACTGAAAGTACCATTGGCTGTCAGAAGAATGAACAAATCTGTCCTGGATGAAGTGCAGCCAGAATGCTCTTTGGAAGCAAGAATGGCTAGACTTCGCTTCACCTACTTTCATCATGTTAACAGAATGGTCCATTCCTACTTGGTAAAATGGAGGGTCAGCGAAAAAAGGGAAGACCCTCAATGAGATGAATTGACACAGTGGTTGCAATGATGGACTCAGGTATAGCAAGGATTGTGAGGATAGTGCATGACCGAGCAGTGTTTTGTTCTATGAGTTGAAGCTGACTCAGTGGCACCTAACAACAACAGCTATGTAATTCTATTTAAAATTGATATTCTTGCAAAGGCAAAGAAATATTTTCTATGTCTGTTAAAAAAAAAAAAAAAAAGTGTGCAGGTACCTCTGCACATTTTTTTATTTTTAAAAATAAAACCTTTTTTTTTTTTTTTTTTTTTTTATGGAATTAAAACATGGAGAATGTCTCACATTGACTTGGTGACCACATCAAACCTAACCAACCCTTTGTCCTTTTCATCACTTTATGGAAATAACAAGATGGGTTTAGAGGAAAATTTGTATGTCAGTGCTCCATTACTAAGAAGTGGCTGGTTCTCCCTTTTTTGCTTTTGTGTTTCATCCGAAGAGTGAAGTAGAAAGCTTTAGATCATTTGAATTTGCCTAGCATTTTAAAAGTATGTTTCTATATAGCCCTATGTTGGTTGAGAGTCTCATTTCTAGTAAAAGTTTTCTGTGCATTCTCCATTAAATTTATTTATCAACTGCTTAGTATTTTTTCACTCAGGAGCATCTAAACTGTCCATTTAGTGTTTTAGTTAGGTCAACCTTTCTCTTGTTATTGTTGTTATGTGAGGTGGAGTCGACCCAACTCATAGCGACCCCTCCTTGAGTTTCTGAGGTGGTATCACTATGGGAGTAGATTGCCCAATCTTCCTTCCGAGGAGTA
>NW_006921590.1:2251584-2258963 GCF_000298275.1 Orycteropus afer afer | reverse complement strand
GTTCAAATCCACCAGCCACTCCTCGGAAGGAAGGTTGGGCAATCTACTTCCGTAGTGATACTGCCTCGGAAACCCAAGGAGGGGTCATTATGAGTTGGGTCCTACTCGAGGACATACAACAACAACAACATTAATGTATTATTATTATTATTATTATTTATTATTATTGTATTTCTTTTAAGAGTTTCTGGAGTTTCTACCGGGAAGCTCTGGTGGTGTAGTGCCTAGGGCATTTGACTGCTAACCAGAAGACTGGGAGTTCAAATCCAACAGCCACTCCCCAGGAGGAAGATTAGGCAATCTTCTTCCGTAGTGATACTGGCTCAGAAACCCAAGGAGGGGTCATTATGAGTCTGACCCCACTCAATGGCAATGAGTTGTTTTCTTTTTTTTTGAGTTTCTACCTCCCTCCCAAAATACTTTGTAAATAGAATTGAGACAAGTGAAATAGGTCATTTCTGTGATACATATTTTTTTTAGTCTTCTGCTTGCTTTTTCATTGTTCACACTGTATCATATTTGCATATGCCATTCACCAAAAGATGATCTCAAACATATTCAGTAAGAGATGCCTGAAATACAATAATTATTTTGTAAACTATTGTGGAAGAACAGATTTTCCTGGGAAAAGAATGGAATTTGCTGATATCTTGTATTGGGAAATGACTTTCTACCTGAGCAGTTGTCATCTTCTATTGATGAAAATTATAGCCATCTTGAAATGCATGCGTGTGTGTGTGTGTGTGTGTGTGTTGATTGGCTTCCTAGACATTTTTGGCTGAGTAGCTTGTGATTCCATGTGAATACCTGGATGTCAGAAATACTGCTTAGAAGTTTGAAACCGAGTGGCAACCATTGCTCTCTCTTTGTCAGGCTGTGAAAGAAGTTCTTTAGAAGGCAATGTGAAAGTAACCGCACATTTGAGCTTGTCTTCCAAGCAACTGTAATAATCTCAGAAACAAATATAAGGTCCCTCCTCACCCTGCAATGTCTGGAAAGCTGACAAAGTATTGATTTGGGGGAGGCAGAGAAGGCAATTGTATTTAGGAAACTCAATCAGCTTTTATACTTGGCTTTGAATATGCCTGAGAATTTAGAGTGTATGAAGTTAGGGATTGGGAGGAAGATAAAAATGGGTGAAAAAAATGCAGCTATAAGAATTTTAATTTGTCTCTAGTTATGGAAAAATATGGAGCCAATTATAGACTTTGCCCCAGGGACTAAAAATTATCATTTGTGTCAGACAACTGTAGAATTTTCTTTTTTTTTCCCGTATAATGAAGGAGTCATATGTGAGTTGTATGTCTTTCCCTGAACCTTCAGTGTTTTCAATCTAACTCTGAGAAAACAGTTAACACAGCTACTTTCCCCCATGTTCATCCTTATGTCCCTGTTCCCATTCTCAAAAAAATACATTTGCTTGGGTTGGAAAGTGAAGTTAGTAGTAGCAGTGGCAATGACAAAATCTTTGTGGTTAAAATATCCTCTCACAAAGCAACATGTAAAATACTTATGAAAATAGAACTTTCATTCTAAATAAAATCATGTGGAATTTTAGAACATTTTGGTGATAGTTACATTTAGGACCAAGGAGCTGTGGTAGCCTAGTGCCTAGGCCATTTGACTGCTAAGCAGAAGGTTGGTGGTTCAAACCTACCTGCCAGTCCATGGAAGGAAGACTGGGCAATCTACTTCCATAAAGATTTACTGCCTTGGAAACCCAAAAGGGGTCACTATGAGTCAGAATCAACTCAATTGCAGTGAGTTATGAGTGGGATGTTTGGGACCTTGTTTTCACAATGGAATTAGATCTTACACTGGCATCTCAAAATAAAGGTAGAAAAAGAAAATCTCACACCAGTACACTTCTTTGAAAAAATCTTCTGAGTTTTAGCCCTCTCAAGTCCTTCTCTTATCCTCTGAATGACACTTACCCACTAAAATAAGCAACAGGAGATTCACATCTTCCACCTAACCTGATTCATACTTATCCAGTGGATTATTAAGTGAACCAGCCACTGCTGGTTTTTGAAATTTTTGGCTCAGCATGTGCAGTTGATTTCCTGTTAGTTAAATGTACTTATGCTATTCAGTATACTTTTTTTTAAATTATACACATAATGACCACAAAATATTTTCATATTTGGGTCACAAGAATAATTTAAATTTATTATTAATGTGATGGAGACCCTGCTGTTCAACAGTTATTCTCACTCATTAACCTTTTCATCCTGATTTATATCTGACCTCCCAGTCTTGGGAGGTCTATGTCTGATATGTCCTTGTCCCATTGTTATCCCATCTCAGCTGTCTGTAATGGGCTGTTAGTTATCAACAGGTAATGCAGAATTGCTTATGAAGCATAGAAGGTGATCTGTAAACCCAGCAGCCATTAGGTTTTGCTCTTCCTTTCACATATTTTAGCCACCTTATCTAACATTAGAATAGACCATTATGAGTCCATTTCATAGAGAAACATGAGAACATAAAAATTGAAAAACCAGGGATAATGCAGATTAAGGAAAATAGATTAGCAGTGATTTGAGATCAAATGATTTTGTATGCTATACTCATTTATTATGTAGGTTTAAATATCTACAAACAATACTTACAGATGTAAATAATAGATTATTAGAGCAGTGGCTCCCATGAATCACACCTCCCTGTCTTCATACCCTGGTGTAGCCATTTCCACATTGACTCTAAGCTTGGCCATATCATTTGCTTTGACCACTGTGACATTAGCAAATGTGACACAAGCAGATTCTTAAACTGGATGCAGGGTTGGAGACTAGCTTCGTTGTAATGTTTCTATCATGGGAAGGAGCCTGGGTTCAACTATTGAAGACATATGACCTAACTGACAGCCACTTTCAACCACTGGACAAGCAAGCAAGTCCATTTTGCTAATTAATGGCAGGCTCTCTGTTTTGATTCTCTAGTGTTGCTCTAACAAAAAAATACCACAAATGTATGAACAAACAGGGATTTATTCTGTTACAGTTTAGGAGGCTAGGAGGGCCAGCTCTAGGGGCTTGGTGAAAGCTGCTCAACCCTGGGCTCCAGCTCTGCCTTTCACTTCTGGCCCCTTGAAGCTGGAGGCTTCTCTTAACTCAGACAGCTGCTGGCTACTGAAGTTGACAAATCCAAGGTCGACAAGTAGATGACACAGTCTCAAAATTAACAAACAAAATGGCAGGCCACTAATTCAAGTCCATTAGCAGTCCTAAGATCAGCAGACAATATGGCAGGCCGTTGAGATGAAGACTCAGCCAAATGCAGAATCCTGATATGCCAAAAGCTAAAGAACTTTCTCAAAGCTGTTGCTTATAGACAGGAGGTAGACCATACCCTTAAGGCAGGTACTCAGCTGCTCATAGTAGATTCCAGCACAGAATTGATTACCAGTCTCATCATGGGGAATAACTATATTCAGCTTCCCAGCCACTCAAAACCAGGCCCAGCCAAGTGGACACACAACCTTAACTACCACACTCCTTAAGTGACCCAAGGCAAAACCAGCAGCAATAATAACAATACAGTTATAATGAGCAAATAATAAGAAGGAAATATGGCTTAAAAAAAAAAAAAAAATCTGTGCCTGGCATGGTTAGGTGTAGGTGTTCCAGAGCTCATCCAAAGGATGGGTGATGTCACCAAGAAGTTTTTTATCTGTAATGTCTTAGCTTGCTGTCATGGCAAAATGATTGTCCTCTCTATAGTCATCACTTCCATACTCAAGGCAGAAAGAAAGGAAATGGCTTTACTGCTGCTCCTAGGTATTCATTGTTGTTGATGTTATGTGCCGTGGAGTCAGACCGGACTCATAGAGACCCCTCCTTGGGTTTCTGAGGTGGTATTAGGAAAGCAGAGTTTCTCACATATTCCTAGAAGATTTCTAACTTTGTTTCATTGGACAGGAATGTGTCATCTGACCACGTCTATCTGCTGGAGTGGCTGAGGAAGAAAATATTTAGCTTTTTCAGCTCCTTAGTGGAGGCAGAGACATGGTTTAGGGAATGGCTGCTGTGCTAGCTAGCCAACAGTATCAGATATATGTCCCTCTTCTCACATTGCTTTTCTTTCAGTATTACAAGACCCCTTAGAAAAGGGACCAAATAAACCTGGATTTGAATCTATTTACTAGTTGGGTAACACCTCTTGAGCCTCAGTTTCTTTACCTCTAAAAAGTAAAACAATACTACGGATTTCATCAAAGAGTTGTGAATATTAAATAATAATATGAATAATCATATAGGGATATGATGTTAACTTGAAATAAGTCTGAGGATTTAGATAAATTTTCTTTCTGCCAGTTGTGTGATACATAAGGCAGTTTGGCTTTGGATGCTCAAACATGTACATGCTAGCTAGCTTTTGATCTTGTCTTCCTAGCTAATTAGAGTTAAAATAGCTTTGACAAACAAATTAGACTCCATCCTGAACCTATTCTAATTTTTTGTCAAAATAGTTAGACATGCGAAAAGTAAAGAATGTCTGGTTTTGTGTTTTCCATATTTTGTGTGTAAATTTAGGAATGAAGTTTTTAGTGGAGAGATAAGAGTTGTGGTTATGAATGATTTAGAATTATTAGAAGACTTTGGGAGAAGATGGAAGTAAAAACTTTACAGACAAATGTCTATTTCTCCTGATAAGTTTCCTTTCAATACACCACTCTCCACCTTTGACCAGCTGATATCACTGGTCTCCTTTGGCATTAGGGTGTCAGATCAACAATTAAATCCCTGAAGACTTTTGAAGATTAATATTATTATTAATATTATCTTGTATCTTAATTTCTATTACCCTACAAATTTAGGAATCATGACCATGAAGGCAGAAGTCATATTACCCAGGGTTTGCTCTGATAACATATAAGCTCAGAAATTTCAGTGGACTGACTAAATGCATTTCTTTTCCACTTGTGTAAAGTACAAGGCAGATCCATTGATTCCCAGGGAAGGTCTGTGACTCAAGGCTGCAGGAAGCTTGCATCTTGTTGTAGAACTGTCTCAGTAAACAGGTTGTGAGAGAGAGTGAGACAAGTTAGCTTTAATGACCTTGGTCTAGAAGTAACCCTTGTTACTTCTAATCCCATGTACTATACAGAACTGTCACATAGCCCAACAGAATTGCAAGAGGAGAGAGAACTGGGAAACATGTGGATATTTGGTGAGTATCAATTGTCTTTGTCATTTAAAAGAACTTGTTTTTTGGTAGTCACAAGTTTGAAGATTAAATTAAATTAGGTAATATTTGTATAATACCTCGCAGGATATCTGCCTCTGTCTGTGCTGGAAGCTTATATGGGTTTTGTTCATTTCTATATGCCCGAATCTGGAGGGGTGTTTGGCAAATAGTTGTTGTTGTTGTTGTTATGTGCCGTCGAGTCGGCCCCGACTCATAGCGACCCCTCCTTGGGTTTCCGAGGCAGTTATCACTACGGAAGTAGGATTGCCCAACCTTCCTTCCGAGGAGTGGCTGGTGGGTTTGAACCGCCAGCCGTCTGGTTAGCAGGCAAGTTTCTTAGCCTCTATGCTACCAGAGCTCCTTTGGCAAATAGTAGGGACTATAAAATTAATGAATGAATGACAGAATGACTGACAGACTGAATAAATGAATAAACAAATAGTGCTGACTTCCTATATTTCAACAATATTGTGTTATCTCTGAGTTTAGAAAATACAACTTACATATTTCTTTGTCTTCATAATTTAGTAAAATGTTCATCATATAAGATGTGTTCAGTAACTCTTTGTTGCTGATGAGGTTGATAACGTTGATTGTCCTGAGTGGTTTTCTTGTCCTTCTAAAAGAAGGGTTAAATTTTAAATAGAAAGAGTTACATCCTCTTGTGGCAGCTTGATTTATGTATATTTTAGAAGTAGAACGTAGAAAAAGCTTCTTCAAGTTTTAAATACCATGATGAATGTTCACCATGTGCTGCATGAAGCTTAAGACATTTAATGCAACTGCACCATCTTTAGCACATTGCTTCTCTTTTTTAAACAACATGTATTTGCTGAGCTGGGCCTTAGAGATCTATGATTTGTTGACCTGAACTCAGCATGATCCCAACCTGCCTCATAAGAAGGTTTTCATTCCTCTGTCAACTTGGATTCCTTCACCAGCTTTCATGGAACATGCTTTTTGGTATTGCCATTCTACTGCATATTAGCTGTCCAATTCCTTGTCATTTCCAGGGAGAGATGTAAATTATTTTTCTTTGCGCTCATGGGAGTCATACATATGAAATTACTGGGGAATAACAGTAGAGTGTTTCTCTGAGACCTTTAGAATGGAGGTTGTTTTTATGTGCCATCGAGTTGGACCCAACTCATAGCGACCCCTTCTTGGGTTTCCGAGGCAGAATCACTACAGAAGTAGATTGCCCAACCTTCCTTCCAAGGAGTGGCTGGTGGGTTTGAACTGCCAGCCTTTTGGTTAGCAGTCAAATGCCTTAGGCACTATGCTACCAAAGCTCTGAGAATGGAGGTAGTACCAAGGATTTCTGAAAGTTGGAGGCTGGGACTAAGTGGTTCTCTCTCAGCTAATTTTTATCAGAAGTTTGATATTTTACCTAATCATAGTAAACATACATAGAATGAATGCTTACTTTCCATGAAAACATGCCAGATACCTTAACATTTTCTCTACAAGGAGTGCTTTTTTAGATGGAGACTTTAGGTATTTGTTGAAATCCTATGTTTGGATTTGAAACGCTGAGAATATGAACTGGAGAAAATACTGGAACATAGCCACTTGGTGCTGATGCCACAGAATCTGACGTCCACCCAGTCAGATGAAGAAATGATATTGGTTGTATAAACTTAGAGTTCTCAAGGATGCCACAAACTTGTGTTGCAAAGTTTGTTGATTTTTTGATGCAGAAAATGATGGAAATGAATTAAACATTAGTATGTCTAAAGGGTGTCCCTTCTTCTTTTGCTCTGATTGCACCACAGTAGCAATAACTGAAAATTTTTCTTAGTGTCAAGTTATTTATAAGGAATCCATGTGGTGCAAACAGTTAAGTGCTTTCATGCTAAGGGAAAGGTTGGTGGTTCCAACCCACTCACTGAATCTGCAGGAGAAAAGGCCTAGTGATGTGCTTCCTTAAAGATTACAGCCTAGATGGTGTTTTTTAGTTTTTAAAGTTTTAAAATTTCAAGGGCATGTTTTTTTCTTTTGTTTTGTTTTTAAATCAAGAGCAAAGTCCCAAAGGTTGTGCATAAAGAAATGTCATTGTAGTGGATTGATAAATTAATGGAAATGGAGAAAGTCATAGTACATACAAATAATGCTTATGAACAGCATAATGTAGAGGAAGATAGAGAACAGTAGCTAGAAATGGAGGGGACTCTGAGGAGATTATATAT
>NW_006921590.1:2250009-2251259 GCF_000298275.1 Orycteropus afer afer | reverse complement strand
TTTTTTTTTTTTTTTAATTGAGACCTATTAGAACAAGTCTAAGTGCTGAATTCATAGAATTATTAGAGACTAAGAATGCAAATGGGAGCAGATAACTAATATGGCAAAAGAAATAGAATTTAGGCACCATAGAGCAATTAACATTTGCTAGAATGGGCCCAAATTTCTTAAAGATTTCTGGAGGGAAAAAAGAAAACATAAAGAGTTAGATTAGTTTATGGAATTAAGTTAGTTCAAGTGGAAACTGAAGAAAATTAAAACAAGTCCATGAGAATCAAAGTACAAACTTGAATATATCCCACCTGAATTTAGAGACTATCTCAAGAGTGAATTGTATGCATAGAATGCTATAATGATCAAAGACCATCAAGAACATCACACGTGGGAAAAGCAAAAGGTCATTAAAAAGACAGGAAAGAAATAAAATACTGAACTGGATGTCAGAAGACTCTGAAACTTGCTCTTAAATGTTGTGTAGCTAAAGCAAATGGAAGAAATTATGAAATAAAAGAGCAGCTGAAGAAGAGAAAGTATTATAATGAAATATGCAAAGACCTAGAATTAGAAAATCAAAGGGGAAGAACACACTCAGCATTTCTTAAGCTGAAAGAACTGAAGAAAAATATCAAAACTCAAGTTACAATATTGAAGGATTCTATGAGCAAACTATTGAATGATGCATGCATGAACCATCAAAAGAAGATGGAAGGAATACACAGTCTCTGTACCATGAAGAATTGGTCAGCGTTCAACCATTGCAGGAGATAGGATACGATCAAGAGCCAAATAAAGGAAGAAGTCCAAGGTGCACCAAAGGCAATGATGAAAAATAAGGCTCCATGTCTTAGTTTTCTAGTGCTGCTGTAACAGTTGAGAAAAGTAGAATTCTGAGTTCAGAGTGTTGACTCAGCAGGAAGGTTTTCTCTCTCTATGCCTCTTGGTCGTAGGATGATCCCAGTGCAGGGACCCTTGGCCCAAAGAATACAATCCATTCCTGGCTCCCCTTTCTTGGTGGCAGTAGGTCCCCTTGTTTCCTGCTCCTTTATCTCTCCTTTTATTTCTTATAAGATGAAAGATGTTGCAGGCTACACCCCAGGGAAGCTCCCTTTACATTGGATCAGGGCTGTGATGGGATGAAGGGTATTGTATCTCAGCCTTAATCCTCATACACCTCATTGGCTTATCACATCATATCACATCATGGGGTATCATTATATATCTGCCACATTACATCTTTTTTTTTTTTTTTT
>NW_006921590.1:2243074-2244571 GCF_000298275.1 Orycteropus afer afer | reverse complement strand
CTTCTGTGTCTGTATTTATTGGTTTCCCTTTTCTTTGTTGAAGAGGGTCTGTGCAATCCTTCTGCCTAGTCCGCCATCTTGCCCCGCCTCCCACATTACATCATTTTATAACTGGTAAACCACTGACAATTGTTGCCTGGCCAATTTGACACAAATTTTGGGGAGACACAATTTATTCCATGACACTCTAGAAAGTGACAGAATACCAGTGTTTCAGATGTTTCAACAAACTGATACAACGTTGGAAGCATACATGTCTATGCTAAGAAATTTGGAAGACAACTACCTGGCCATCTGACAAGAAGAGATCCATATTTGTTCCCATTCCAAAGGGAAGTGATCTAGCTTTTGTTGTTGTTATTAGATGCTGTTGTGTCATCTCTGACTCAAGTGTACAGCAGAACAAAACACTGCCTGGCCCTGTGCCAGCCTCACAATCTGTACTATACCCAAGCCCATTGTTGCAGTCACTGTGTCAATCCATCTTGTTGAGGGCCTTTTCCTTTTTGGTTGACCCTTCACTTTACCAAGCGTGATATCCTCCACAGAATGGTCCCTTCTGACAACATGACCAAAGTAGGTGAGACAACTTCTGGCTATTCTTACTTCCAAGGAGCATTCCAACTGCACTTCTTCCAGGACAAATTTGTTAGCAGTCCATGGTACTTTCAGCATTCTTCGCCAACACCACAACTAAAAAGTGTCAACTGTTCTTCGGTCTTCCTTATATATTGTCCAGTTCTCACATGCATATAAAGCGATTGAAAATACCATGGCTTGGGTTAGGTCCACCTTAGTCTTCAAAGAGACGTTCTTGCTCTTCAGCACTTGAAAGAGGTCTTTTGCACAGATTTGCCTAAGGCACTTGACTGCTAACCAGAAGTCTGGCACTTCAAACCCACCAGCCACTCCTCAGAAGGAAGGTTGGGCAATCTACTTCCATTGTGATACCATCTCAGAAACCCAAGGAGGGGTCACTATGAGTTGGATCTAACTCAATGGCAGTGAGTAAAATATGTCGTCTAATGTCTTGACTGGTACTTCTTTGGGTGTTGATTGTGGAACGAAGTAATATGAAATCTTTGACAACTTCACTCTTTATTTATTGTTCTTTCAGCTTGAAAAATGCTGAGCATATTCTTCCCTTCTTGTTTTCCAACTTCAGCTCTTTGCAGATTTCTTTATAATAATTGAATTTGTCTTCTTGAGCTGCTCTTTGAAATCTTCTGTTCAACTCTTTTGTTCTGATGATTTTTCCATCTGCTTTAGCTACTCTCTACTCGAGGGCAAGTCTCAGAGTCTTCTCTGACATCCATTTTAGTCTTTTCTTCCTTTCCTGTCTTTTTAATGATCTCTTGCTTTCTTCATGGATGATGTTCTTGATGTCATCCCACAGTTCCTCTGACTTTCGGTCATTGGTGTTCTGTGCATCATATCTATTCTTTAGATAGTCTCTAAATTCAGGAGGGATATAATCAAGGTCATATCTTGGCTCTC
>NW_006921590.1:2236585-2242684 GCF_000298275.1 Orycteropus afer afer | reverse complement strand
CATGTTTGTTCAATTTCAGACTTCAGAAGTTTGTAAAAATCTTTAATTTCTTCTTCTTTGGCTCTGGTGGTTGGTGCATAAATTTGAATAATTTCTTCTTATTAATAATATTAGTAGTAGTAGTAGCAGTATTAACTGGTCTTCTTCATTTTGTTGTTATGTGCCGTCAAGTCGGACCTGACTCAGTGACTCCTCCTTGGGTTTCCAAAGCGATATCACTACGGAAATAGATTGCCCAACCTTCCTTCGGAGAAGTAGCTAGTGGGTTTGAACTGTCAGCCTTCTGGTTAGCAGTCGAGTGCCTTAGTCACTGTGCTACCAGAGCTCCCCAAAAAAACTCACGGCCATCAAGTGGGATCCAAGGCAGTATCACTATGGAGCCTAATCTTCCTTCAGTGGAGTGGCTGGTGCGTTTGAACCACCAGCCTTCTGGTTAGCAGTCAAATGCCTTAGGCACTACAGTACACCAGAAGCTGGTCTTCCTCATAGGCATATGGATATTATCCTATCACTGAAGGCATTCTTCTTAATGATGAATGCCACACCATTCTTCTTCAATTTGTCATTATTGGCATAGTAGGTCATCTGATTCAGAATGGCCAAAAACAGCCCATTTAAGCTCACTAATGCCTAGTATATTGATCTTTAGGGGTTCCATTTCATTTTTGACAACTTCCAATTTTCTTAGATTCATACTTCATACATTCCATATTCCAATTATTAATGGTTGTTTGCAGCTGTTGCTTCTCATCTTGAGATGTGCCACATCAACAAATGTATCCTGAAAGCTTTACTCTATGTAAACCATTAAGGTAGGCTCTACTCTGAGGAGACAGCTCTTTTCAAATCATATTTTGAGTGCCTTCAGACCTGAGAGGCTCATCTTCTGGAACTATATCACACAGTGTTTCATACTATTCATAAGGTTTTCACCAGCCAATTCTTTGAGAAGAAGATGGCTTCCTTCTTCTGAGTCTCTTAATCTAGAGGCTCCCCATGAAACCTGTCCACTGAGGGTAACCTCCTGGCATTTGAAACTCTGGTATCATAACCTCCAGCCTCACAGCAACACTCAAGCCATCACAGTAGGACACACTGACAGACAAATTTGTCTCCCTTGGCTATTCTACGCTGCTCTAATCCTTTCCTGGTCTCCCCGCCCTGCTTACTTACCCAGCCTACCATAGGGACAAACACCCACCTTCCACTGGTCCCAACACAGGCTTATTGCAGCTCCATACAGCAAACACCCACCTTCTACTGGTCGAGGTGACAGCTTACTGTGGCCTGCACCAGGGGGCGGCTCCATGAACACAAATGATATCATTAATAACTCACATAAGTAAAATTTTGCTGAAGATAATCCAAAAGTGATTGCCCTGGTCCATTGACAGAGAACTGCGAGAAATTCAAGCTGGATTGAGAAGAGATTGTAATAAGGGATATCATTGCTGATATCGGATGGATTGGGGCTGAAAATAGAGAATACCTAAAAGATCTTTACCTGTGTTTTATTGACTATGCAAAGGCATTTGATTATGTGGACAATACTAATAACTATAGCATACTTAATTGTTGTTCATGCAGAACAAGGGAATATTACCTGGTTTAAAATCAGGAATGGTGTTCATCAGAGCTGAATCCTTTCAGCGTACTTCTGCTGTATGCTGAGCAAATAATCTGAGCAGCTGGACTATATGAAGAAGAACATGGCATCAGGATTGAAGAAAGAGTCATTGACAGCCCACAATGTGCAGATGATATAATGTTGCTTGCTGAAAGCAAAGAGGACTTGAAGTATTTATTGGTAAAGATCAGAGACTATAGCCTTCAGTATGGATTATACCTCAATATAAAACAAAATTCCTCACAACTAGAACAATAAATAAATCATAATTAGCAGAGAAAAAGTTGAAGTTGCCAAGGATTTCATTTTACTTCAATCCACAGTGAATACTGCAGAAGCAGCAGTCAAGAAATCAAAAGATGTATTGCACTGGGGTAAATCTGTTGCAAAAGACCTCTTTAAAGTGTTAGAAAGCAAAGATGACACTTTGAGAACTAAGGTGTACCTTATCCAAACCACAGTATTTTCATCAGGCTCATATGCATGGTAAAACTGGATAAAGAATAGGAAGACCACAGGAGAAGTGATGCATTTGCTTTACATCATTGGCAAAGAGTATTGAGTATACCATGGGCTGCCAGAATGACCATATCTGCCTTGGAAGATGTACACCCAGAATACTTCTTAGAAGTGAGGATGGTAAGACCTTGTCTCATATACTTTGGACATGTTATTGTGGTGTACAATCCCTGAAGGAAGACATCATACTTCATACATTAGAGGGTCAGCAAAAAAGAGGAATACCTTCAATGAGATAGATTGACACCATGGCTGCAACAACGGGCTCAAGCACAGCAACAACTGTGAGGATGGTGCTGTACCAGGCAGTGTTTCATTTTGTTGTACAAAGTTTTGATGAGTTAGGCCTGAGTTGATGGCACCTAACAGCAACAACAGTATAGATTTGATAGCACTTTTAATTATATTCTCTAAGAAGTATGAAGCAAGAAATTCTGGGGGAGCTGAGAGAAGGTGTGCATGGTGTAACAGAAGAAAAAGTGTTTCAAGGTAGTGGAGAGTGTTTGTGGAGAGTGGGAGAGTAAAATTATTAGACAAATAGTTTTGAGAATGTCAAGCAGTTGGGTGACCTATTTCATTGGCCATTTGAATCTATAGTGTGTATCAACAACTTAAAATCAAGTTTCAGTGGACCTAGACTCAAATGGTAAAAGCACATATAGAGTTTATCTCTCAAAGTTGTTGACATTAACTTCATAGCTATAAACTGATTACTATCTAGTCAACTCCAACTCATGGCAACCTGTGTGTGTCAGAGTAGACCAGTGCTCCATAGGGTTTTCAGTAGCTCAGAGTAGATTAGTAGGCCTTTCTTTTGAGGTACCTCAGGGTGAATTCAAAGCTCCAGTGGTTGGTTAGCAGCCAAGTGTGTTAACCATTTGCACCACCCAGGTATTAAGTCCAGTGTTGTTAACATGTCTGTACAATTAATCAGGGACACAAACCCCTTCTGTTTTAGTACCCTCGCTTCTCCATCCCTTGACCTCCATTTCATGGTCCAAGATGGTGTTCTATTCACAACAGCAATAAAGGGAAAAGGGACAAAAAAAGTACATCTATTACCCCTTTATAATTGTCACAGAGTGGGAGGATTAAATTAGTGACTTCCGAGCCTGAGCACTTTCAGATCTTGACAAAGTCTAAGATCTTATTGTGGGAATGGGTTGCTGAGATGACATGAAAGCAGGTCATTTGAGATATGGAAGTCAGAGATCAAAGAAGCCTTGTTAGGTGGATTATTTTCATAGAATATCATATCATGATTTATGGTATAATTAGAGGAATAAAGAGAAAAAGATACTCAGGGACTAACTTGTTCATGAATAAAGGGGAAGAACCATGAAGGCAATAGAAAAGGACACAAGGATTAGGAATATTTGCAAGATAGTGAATATAACAATCATCAATGGACTCTAAAGGAGCTCTGGTGGCATAGTACCTAAGGCATTTGACTGCTAACCAAGAGTCCTCAGAAGGAAGGTTGGACAATCTACCATAGAGATCCAGCCTCAGAAACCCAAGGAGGGGTCTGATCTGATTCCACGGCAGTGAGTTTGCTTTTTGGTTTTATGGACCCTAAACTGAGTAGCAGGAGCTTGATGATTGGGAGGAAGAATATGGTATCAGTGGACTGGAAGTATTGAAAGGTGACATACAAGAGTAAATGACTTAGAAAATGGAGAGTTGTGATCTCAATTTAAAAAAAAAAAAAAAAAAACCTGACTTTTGATGTAAACAAGTGGGAGATGGTTGTTATCCAACAAAGCACCCCATTCATCTTCATACTTAGCTTGTGAACTTTCTCAATGTTTTCCAAGAAATAAATGGATAATAAAACATTACTTTGAGAAACCTGCATAAACCTCTGTTGGCTGACCAAAATGCAAAATTAGAATTCTTTAGATTTTCAATCACATGTCCTAATCATGTTATTTTTGATAATATGCAAATCTGGTTCTGGTTATCCTCACAAATATGCCTTTATTTTACTTTATTGTATTATTTACATAATAAAATAATGTATACCTCAAATATAAAAGTATAATATAGAAAGTTATACAGTGAAAAATCAAAATTAAATATCTTTTGGTCCTTCTACTCCTGGTGCCACTCCTTAGAGACAATCGTTTTTAAATTTTTCCCAAATCTTCTTGGTGGTTAGTCCAATAATTTAAAAGATGTACTAATTCCTGTGCTTTTTCATTTATCACTTTTACATAGTATCTGTTGGATATTAATAATTTATCACAGTTATATGACATCCTCCTTTACCTCTTGATTTTGTTTTTAACATTATAATTAAAATTATTTATATAAACATTTGTCCATAAATTCTTGAGTCTAAATAATATAAGGAAGGTAGTGTAAGTCTCTGACTGTACTTCACACCTCCCATTCTTACCATGTAAAGAGTTATGTCTTTTATGTCTTGTTCTGTAATTATCATAATTATTTTTGCAAATAACAACTTCTAAGTTTATTTGCCAACCACTCTCTTTTCCCAGGAGGTATTTTTGTAAGCATTGCTATGACTATTTCTTTTTTAACATATTGTTGTAAAAAAAATAGCATAGACCATGTACAAAAATAATTCCTGAAGAGGGAGAAGTTGGGATACAAACAGAAGATGTATGTAATTTGAGAAAAAAATATGGCATAATTAGCTTAAAATGTTTTACTTATAAGTTGATACAAAACTTTGGAAGTTCTATAAATAATGATCTCATTAATATTACTCCAGAATCAAAATGAAAAATAGAATATCTCTAAAACCATGTTGTGAACTCAGGAAACCATGTGAAAAGCATAGGCAAAGTATGTATATTTTTTCTTATACTCTGTCAGTTACTCAAAATCATGATCTTTTTTTGCTTCTCTTTCTTCATATTTGGAACATGATTTGTCTTTACAACTTTTGTTCAGTTTTTAGTAATCTTAATTTCATAGTTGATAGAGAACACATGCCTTAATCTTATTATCACATCCATAGAATGGAGTTTATGTTCTTTTTGAAGACATTTTTACACATTCTCCAATTTCTTGGTCTATTTCAATGTTTTTGATTCGCCTACCTTTCTTTTCTTTTTGTTGTTGATGAGTTTCATTTCATTTCCAAAATCATTCCATTGTTTCTAAGATACCATGATTTCTATCAGATTCCTCTCTCAGGTTGCTACATTAGATTTTCTGGTTGTTTATATATATATATATATATATATATATATATATATTAGAAAGAAGACATGGAAAATAAATTTTTACAATTATTCCATGTCACTTTTGGTGGTGTTTGTCATTGCTCCATATTTTTCCTAGCATGCAATTTTGATGACGAGAAACAATTTCACTCTTCTTTGGAGATATACTTTTCTTTCAAGGAAGATTTAAGATGTTCTTTTAGTAGAATGCTGAAATCTCACCGAAAGGAGTATTTCTATGGCTCTGAAGATTTGAGTCTTTCTTCAACTTAGATCAATTTACCTCTACTTGTTTACTTTCTCTCCCCATAGTCTTTGTTCTCTTGCTATAACAATTTTCAAATTTTTGTGTTTTTGTACATTTTGAACCTATTCTGTGTGTCTCTTAATTTCCTCTGATATTTGTCATCTCTTTATCCTTTTACATCATGCTTTAGGAGTTCTTGTTCAATTTACTTTATTTGTTACTAATATGTCATTTATCTGTGTGCATTCTGTTGTTCAGTCTTTCTGTTTTACAATTTACTTTGTAATAATTTTACTTGTTTCCAAAATCCCTTTCCAAGTTCCTTTTCACAGCTGCCTATCTTTTTATTGATGGTCTATTTTTCCATATTTCTCTGAGGAAAATAAATAACATATCTTAGAAACCATTTCCATTTTCTGCCTTATTTTTTTGTCCTTTAGACCAGTTTTTCTCTTGTCTTTCTGTTTAAAGTTGTGAATATTCTCAAAGAGTAAATGAGATTTGGTTCC
>NW_006921590.1:2207108-2233879 GCF_000298275.1 Orycteropus afer afer | reverse complement strand
CATCCACTTGGAAGGGGATCTATGTAGGAGATCCTTGATAGAGAGGGAGAACTATATGGAACAAAACTCAAAATCATTTGGAGAAAAAAAAGGGGGGGAGGGGACCAGGTTTGCTGGTCCAATAGAGCCTGGTGGAACCACTGAGACTATGGCCCCTAGCTGCCTTTCAGGTCTGGATTTGAACCCACACCTGTGGTTTCCAGCCAAACAGAAGACAGGCATATGAGTTGAACATTTACCTGGGGTAGATACACTCCTTGGAGAGAACAGTCATTGAGATAGAAGGGCTGCCTAAGCACAGGGAGACAGCTCAGGGGGCAGGAGTCCATGGAGGGATGGACACTGGGAAGTGGTAGCTATGGGGAGGAAGTGGGAGGGGAGCTGTTGCATTGTGGTAAACTGTGGTCACTGTCATGAGACAAAGTATATGTAAACTGCTATATGGAAAGTGAATTTGCTCTGTAAATCTTCACCCAAATCACAATTAAAAAAAAAAAAAAGGGTAAATGAACCTTAGCTGATTATTCATATTTACATATGAAAAACTATATTAATAAGTACAGGTAGATGGCCTGGATTTCTTTTGTGATTGTGGAGCTGCGTACCAAAATTCTCTAAAAGAGAAGGCTGAGTCTGTTTAAGGATATGAACCCTGTCAGTGTACAGAAAGTATGTGGGCAGGGATGATATAGGCAGACTCAGGGCCACTGTAATTATGAAACTACAGAATCTTTCACTTTGATGATTTTATTGTTGAGGATTCTTAGTTGTAGAAGAACAAATCATCTCCAATTAGTTTAATCAGTAAGAAATTTATTAAGAGATATTAATCCCTCAATTTTTGAGAGAGCTGAAGGATTAAAGTCTAGAAGAAACTGCAAAAAAAAAAAGTTACCGTACCTTATTAAGAACTGACCTAATTTGAGAGCTTATGCTAGAACCGTCTTACCTCTGTTCCCGCTCACAGCAGCAGAACGGGTGCCCTGGGCCCAGTATGCTTCTTTATGGGCTTCATGTCCAGATCACAGTCTAGTATAGATACAACTGATTTGGGGCAACAAAAGTCACATATTTGTATCCTAGTTGCAAGAGAAATTGGGAACTAAGGGCTTTAAAATTCTACTGTGGAATACACTATTCACAATATGAGGGGCCATCAAAGAGATAATGCCCAGAAGATTCAGGAGTCATAAATTCAAATATGCCCTATCTAAGGCACTACGCCACCAGAGCTCCTAAGGAAACGTACTTTAGTCTATCTCCATTTTCGGTCCAGCTGCCTTGTCTTTTTTACCCTAGTGATGCAGTGATTTACATTGCTTTGCACATCTCTCCCTAGCCCCAAAATATACGTTAATAATCCTTTTACAGATAAATCTTTTTCATTCAAAAGTTGTACATGAAGCTTGAAATGGGATTCACTGTGACAGCCAACCAAATAGAATATGAAATTGAAGGAGCTGACCAGCCCCAGGTGTGCACTGCAAATCCTTTAATTAGTTATCTTCATCCCACCCCCAATCCATTTGTACTTCCTATACCTGCTGATTCCAAACTTGGAGCCTCTAGGGAGTTCCACCAGGAAGCATTGTGCTCAATTTCACTTTAACCTCTTCTGAATATTTTCTCTAGACTGGTTTATGCATCAGTAAGATGCAAAGACCTGCTGTCTTGGCAAGTGTCTTGTTTACACATGACATCATTTTTCTTCTTGTCCCCCCTGTGCTATTATGCTTAGATTATTTTTGCATGTCTTTACAACCATTTCATTGGGACCTTGGAAAGAACTGGAGGTAAATAGGGGTTTTGAGGCAACTATTTTGTTATAAAACTTATTTGCTATTTTAGAAAAGCAAAGCAAATAGCCTACTTAGTGCTCCTCTATGTCCTCTGCCTCATGTTTGCCTCTATATTGCCTACACCAGAGATTGGCAGACTTTCCATAAAAGGTCATATAGTAAATATTTTAGGGTTTATGGGCCCTGTGGTCTCTGTTGCAGCTATTCAACTCTTCTGTTGTAGTGCATAAGCAGCCATAGGCAATATATGAAGCAAAGTGCATGGGTATGTTCCAATAAAACTTTATTTACAAAAAAAGGTAATGGGACAGATTTAGCCAACACACCATAATTTGTCTACTCCTGGTCTACATGAAAAATCCTAAGGGAAAATATACTGATAGTCTCAGCACTAGAAAAGGAATGAAGTATTTGAGGATGCATATAACTCTTATATACTGGGGAGCTTGTTTAACTCTCAATCTTTCATTGCCCATTAAGATTAAAGAAATTTTCATAGGAAAAATAAAGGTTTAAGAACACACTATCCTACCCAGATATTACTTTGCTTTACTATCTTCTTGTGTCATGAATGAAATAATTTCTAACAGGTGCCTTTTTGACTTTGTTCTTCAAAATATGTTAAGCAGCAATTAAAAATAATTGTGTCTGGTACATTGCACCCTGGTATCAGAAATAATTTCCTCAGAAAATAGCATGTTTATATGCAAAAGAAAAGAAAGGTAAAATCTCAGAAGTTGATTGTTGTTGTTGTTGTTGTTATGTGCCGTCAAGTCGGCCCCGACTCATAGCGACCCCTCCTTGGGTTCCCGAGGCAGTATCACTACGGAAGTAGGATTGCCCAACCTTCCTTCCGAGGAGTGAAGTTGATTGTAGGAAATAGAAATTGTAATGTTGCACACATACCTGGGAAATTAGCATATGTGGTAAACACAACAAGACAAGGCTACTCTATCATTTTCATCTGAGTTTTCACTTAAATAGGAAGCATCATAAAGTTTGAAGACAGGAAAGAGATATAAATGTAGACAGTAGCTACAATATAAAGTATTTTAAAGTTTAAATGGCTCAGAAAGGTGCTGAAAACCCACTTTCCCCACACATTTTCTAAGGTGGATTTGTTACAGAAACAGATTATATTTTCCCTCTTCATTTAATCCATGCAATACTTCAACACCAATAAAAATCCCTTTAACTCAGATGTTCAGCTTGGCATTTGGATATGCAAATGCCAAGAAAATTCAACCCTGAAGTTGTCTTGGAAAGAGCAGTGAACCTTAAGTCCCAGGGCCTTAATCCTCCAAGTGAGGGGAAAAGTTCGTAAGGGTTGATTCTCCATGCTTTGCCAGTCACTGCTTTTGCTGCTGAGATTGTTGTTTTTGGTGTTAGGTGCTTCTGAGTTGATTTTGACTCATACATTTGGAGGAAGTGGCTCTCTTTGGGTGCTGCATTTAAGTCTGCACTCACCACTTCCACTGCAATGCACCTTCTTGCTTCCAAAGCTTTTCACCCCCACCCTCATCCCTCTCTCGAACATCACTGAATAGCTTCCTTGCTGGCAATTCCTATGGGCTAGACTACTACATCCTTCTTGATTGCTATGTGGCATGTGATGTTATTCTTTTATAAATTAAAATCATTGATTTCTAAATTATTCTATTTCTTGATTTTCTCCCTAAATTTCACCTTATGTTCTACATCATTTGGAATTCTTTCCCTATTATTCCTATTTAGTAAATATAAGGGTGTGTTAGACTGGGTTCTCTGGAGAAACAAAACCAGCAAAGCTTTTATGTAGAGATAAATAGAAATTTATCTTAGGAAAATGGTTCACACGCTTATAGAAACTAGCAAGTCCAAAGTTCTTGGGTCAAACGTCAAGCTGGAGGCTTCTCTGGAGCTGCAGGGGCTGAGGAGCTCGGGTTGGCAGGCAGTATACTGGCTGTTGAAGCCGATGAATGATGAATCCAAGATCTCCAGGCCGAATGGTGGATTGTTCACTCATGGACAGTTGTAGGTAGCACAACAGAATCCCGATCCACAAAAGAGTGTCTCTTTTCCCACAATGTCCACAAATATACTGGAAGCAGACCTCACCCCTAGGGAAACTCCCTTTCAATGGATTGGCTGCTCAGAACATACACATCTGATCCCATCATTGGAACAACCCATATCACAATTGCTTAAACCACACAGAATTGTGGTCCAGCCAAGTTAACACACAGCTTCAACTATCACAAAGGGTTTTTACCAAATCCCAGTACTCATTGAGGGATAGGATTATGCAGTGATTTATGAACACAGATTCTCAAATCTGATAGTATGGATTCAAATCCTTGCTCTGACACTTCCTTGGTATGTGACCTTAACCTTCCTTAATCCCTGTAAGTCTCAGTTCCCCTCATCTTTAAAATGGGACCAATAATAATGTTTACTTCACTAGGTTTTATGAAGATTTACCAAGTGAAATGTGTAAAGTTGTGTTCCTCAAACTTTAATGTTCTTATAGACAAAATAAGAACTTTGATAAAATTCAGATTCTGAATTAGTAGATAAGCAGGGGGCTTGCCAGTCTATATTCTTAACAAGCTTCCAGGTGATATGAATGCATCTAGTCTAGGGACCACATGTCTGACGTTATAGAACTGTTGACATCATAACTGTTGCCATCATCATCATCATCATCATTTTAAAGTCCTATTTATCTTTCCTTTAAACATTCCCTCTTGTCAGGTATTTCATCCATTTCTTTAACACCATCCTACAAAAATGAAGATTTTTGTAGTGCAGGTATCTTGTTTGTCTTGTTACATCCAGGTATTCAATAAATATTTGTTCAGAAGAAGGAAAAAAATGAGGGAGAGAGGGAGGGAAGGAGAGAAGATAGAATAATATTTCATGTGAATGAGGCCTCATGTTTATCACACTACCTCTAACTTCTCTGATAAATGTCTCTATTCCTGGATGTCCCCAGGAATCTCACAGGCAAACCTTACAAAACTGATTCAATGTCTGCTCTAATCTTTACCCTCTCTAGCTCACTTTTCTCCAAACCTGTGACTCTCTCCTATGTTCTCTTTCTTTTCCTTATGCTTACACCATTTTTCCCTTCTTTTTTTGTTCCTGCCATTGTTTCCAAAAAGAAATCTCTCAGCCAGTTTCCACTTGCCAGAACTGTAACTATTTGAGATGACTTATCTCACACCATAACTTTCCTAAAGCAGTCTTCCGGTAGGCTCCAGCTAGATATATATTTTCTGTATTCTGATGCCAATAATATTGTAGATGGCACCTGTCTTGTAGTCCAAGTGTTATTTAACTTCAGTCATTCACATCCTATCTTATGATTTTTAACAGATGCCTCTATCGTCTCTGTTATTATTATTATGTATCACTTTTATTTTGTCCAAAATATATGTGCATGTAGTTTAAAGTGACAAATATTTTAAAAATCTGTAGATAATTTATATAATTGAAAAAAACACACAACATTGGAAAAAGAACCGTCCTTTCCTATATTGCCTAAATCACACAGGGGCCTACTTTATATCTATTATAGATATATCATGTTTTGGGTTAGAGCTATATTTAGTATTTATATTATTTTGACAGATGAGTCAGTAGTATACCTTTCTTTTTATGTATAATTTCTCCCCACCCCCAGTGCTAATCATTGTGAGTTTTTTTTTTTAAGTCCCTCACTTCCTGAATAATCTATTCATTCTCATTAATTGAATCCCCAAAGGAAAAGAATTAGATACTCTTTTCTCAGTGTGTTTATATCCAATGGGCTCTACATTGGTTTCACTTTAAAAAGACCTCTCTCCCAGAAATTTCCTACCTCTTCATTCTGTATTGGTTGGTTTTTTATTGAGAGCTATTATTACAGGGGGAGCTCTGGTAGCATAGTGGCTAAGGCACTTGACTGCTAACAAGAAGGCTGGCGTTCAAACCCACCAGCCACTCCTCGGAAGGAAGATGGGGCAATCTACTTCCATAGTGATACTGCCTCAGAAACCCAAGGAGGGGTCTCTATGTGTCAGGTCCGACTCGATGGCATATAAGAACAACAACATTATTACAGAATCTTTCTTCAAGACTATTTTGAGGATTTCCTTTATGCCAGTCTAATATTGGATTTTTGGCTGAAAGCAAAGAGTTCCAGAAAGATGTTTACCTGTGTTTTATTGAATATTCAAAGGCGTTTGACTGTACATAGGAAATATGGGTGACATTGTAAAGAATGGGAATTCCAGAACACTTAATTGTGCCCACAAGGAACATGTACATATTTTAAGAGGCAATGGTTAGAACAGAACAAAGGGATACTGAATAGTTTAAAATCAGAAAGGTGTATGTGAGTCTTGTATCATTTCACTATACTTATTCAAACTGTATGCTGAGAAAATAATTCAGAAAACTGGACTATATGAAGAAGAATGTGGCATTAGAACTGCAGGAAGACTCATTAAAAACCTGCAAAATGCAGATGACAGGACCTTTGTTGACAGTAAAGTGACTTGAAGCACCTACTGATGAAGATCAAAGACTACAGTCTTCAGTATGGATTACATCTCAACATAAAGAAAATGAAAACCATTACAAGTACACCAATGAGCAACATCATGATAAATGGAGAAAACATTGAAATTGTCAGGGACTTTAACTTGGATCCACAATCAACACCTGTGGAAGCAACAGTCAAGAAATCAGACGAAGGTATTGTATTGGGCAAATCTGCTGCCCAAAAAAAAAAAAAAAAAAGTATTTAAAATGTTGAAGAGCAATGATGTCATATTAAAGAGTAAGATATGCCTGATGCTAACCATTGTCTATTCAATAGCCTCATATGCATGGGAAACCTGGACAGTGAATAAAGAAGACTGAAGAAGAAATGATGCATTTGAATTGTGGTGTTGCAAAGAATATTGAAAATATCACAGATTGCCAGAAGAACAAACTAATCTGTCTTGGAAGAAGTACAGCCACAATACTCATTAGAAGCAAAAATGGACAGACTTCATCTCACCTACTTTGGTCACATTCTCTAAAAGGACCAGTCCCTGGAAAAGGATATCATACTTGGTAAATAGAGGGTCAGCAAAAAAGGAGGAAGACATTCAATGAGATAGATTGATGCAGTGGCTGTGACATTGAGCTCAAGCATAGCAAAGGTCGTGAGGATGGTGCAGGACTATTGTACAAAGTGTCACTATGAGGTGGAGCCAACTCAATGGCACCTAACAACAATAACAACAAGGTTCGCTCTTCTGTTTCTGGGATCATGGGCCCTTCCCTTTTTTGTGGAATATAATTTCCACCATCTATTGTGATAAAGGGTCCAGGTAAGGTAAAAATTTTTGTAACCCTGTGTATCTGATTTTTTCCCCCCTACATCACACTTGATTGTTAGTTTTGGTGGATATAAAATTCTAGGTTGTAAATAATTTTTCTTTATAGTTTTGAAGACACTGTTGCATTGTATTCTGGCTTCCAATGTATCTATCAAGAATTCTGATGGTATTGTGATTCTTGATCTATTATATGGTTTTTCTTTTCTTCTGTGGAAGATTTTAGGATCTCTATTTTTAAAAAACATTTTTATTAAATATTGTCTTCATAAAAATGTATCTTTCTGTGTTGTTCTGGGAGCTCTCATGGTGTAGCACCTAAGGCATTTGAGCGCTAACCAAAAGGCTGGTGGTTCAAACCCACCAGCCACTCCTTGGAAGGAAGATTGGACAATCTACTTCCATAATGATACCACCTTGGATACCCAAGGACAGATTGCTATGAGTTGGATCCAACTCCACGGCAGTGAGTTAGTTAGTTAGGTTGTTCTGGAAAATTAATGGCCTTTTAAATTTGGAAATTCTGAGTTCTTTATATCTGAATATATTCCTCTATTTTTGTTGTTGTTGTTGATAGTTCGTTTCTGTCCTTTAACTTCATTTTTCTCCTTAGAACATGTGTTATTCAGATGTTCACTCTTGGATAAATTCTCCAAATATATTCTTTACTATTTTCATTTGTTTCATCTTTGCTCTATTTTCTAAGACATTTCCTAATCTTTGTCTTTTAACATTTCTATTAAAGTTTTAATTTGTACTAACATAACTTTTAATTTTCAAGAACTCCCCTTTGTTCTTTGGATGTTCGTTTTATATTATCGTCATCTTGTTCATGAATAAAATATTTCCTATCCTTTCTTTGAGAATATTAATGATGCTTTTGATTGTTCTCCATGCATCATTTGTATTTTAACCAAATTTTTTTTCTGTGTGTTTTGTACAGTATTTTTCTTTTCCTAAAATATCTGGCAATCCTTTGTTATTCCTCAAATATAAGAGTATGATACCACAAAGGTGATTGACACTATGTAAGTGCATGTGGTAATTTTTAAATGTGGATTAGCTAGCCTGTTTTATTGACGTAAAACAAAAGACATATTAAGTTAACAATAGAAATTTATTCAATATATCATTTGCAAATTTGGGTAATATTTTGAATAGAAATTAAAAATTGTTCCAAAGATGTGAGAGCTTCCAGAGATTATTATAGCATATCTTAAGGACAGTGCCATGGAAGTGCCTGGGGTACATTGTTCACATAATAATATAAAACATGGCTTCCAATTTGAAGCTGTTTTTTGAAATGTTCCAAAAGGGCACAAAGCCCAAGACAAAACATTCTTACTAATTATTGAGACTATTATTTGATTTAAAGATGATTTTAGGAAACCAATTTTCTCAAGGTTCAAAAGAAGATCTCAAAGGCAGTGATCTGGGTGGATCACCACAAATCTAAAGAACTCAGAAATTGGGATTTCAGGAGAATTAAAACTGAAACTCACTGATGAATTCCCAAAATCATTACCTTTATGTCTTATTTCCTGTAATGTTGAAAGTCACCATAAGAGAATTTTCAAGTCTTTTGCAATCTCTATATTTATGTAGATTATATATAATTTCCCCTGCTCCCAACTCTGCGTATTTCCTCACTTGTGTATAGACCAGTTTTTGGACACTAACCATTTAGTCAGAAGAGTCAGAGGTGGGATCTAGGTAAATGGAGGGAACCCAGGCCACACCCCTCAAGCAGCAAGGCAGGAAACTGGGTAAAAGAGAAAAAGACCAGGGTGATCTGGACAGAGCGAAGAGTCAGCTGCAGGGATCCAGGTGAGGGGAGGGAATCTAGGCCATGCACTACAAGTGGGAAGGCAGGAAAGTGGGGTAAAGGAGAGAAAAAGGCCAGGGGGGCAGGACAGAGCAAGAAGGCAGCAGCAGGGATCCAGGTAAGGGGAAATTGGAGAGGTTTCAAACAGCTAAGGGAGACAAACTTGTTTGTCAGTTTGTCCTACTGTCTTGACGTGTTGCTGTGAGTCTTGAGGCTGTGCCACCGGTGTTTCAAACCCAGAAGGGTGCACATGGTCCACATATTTCAGTGAAGCTTGCAGACTGTGACAGACTTGGAGGAAGGAAGAGGCTATCCACTTCTGAAAGAATTGGCCAGGGTTATGAATAGTCTGAAAGCATTGTTGAATATAGAGGAGGAGGATGAGTCACTTAGGTTAGAAGGCTCTCAGAATACGACTGGGAAAGAGCTGCATTATTAGAGTAAAACCAGCCTTACTCATATAGATAAGGTAAAGCTTTCAAGACCTCCATTTGCTGACTTGGCACGACTCAAATGAGGAGAAACAGCTGCAAATATCCATTAATAATCGGAACATGGAATGTATGAAGTATGAATCTAGGGAAATTGGAAGTTGTCAAAAATGAAATGGAATGGATAAATATTGATATCTTAGGCATTAGTAAGCTGAAATGGACTAGTGTTGACCATTTTGAATCAGAGAACCATATGATCTACTATGCTGGGAATGACAATTTGAAGAGGAATGGTGTGGCATTCATCATCAGAAAGGATATTTCAAGATCTTCTTGAAATACAATGCTGTCAGTGATAAGATAATATCCATACGCCTACAAGAAAGACCAGTTACTATTATTCACATTTATGCACCAACTAACAAAGCCAAAGATGATGAAATTGAAGGTTTTTATCAACTTCTGCAGTCTGAAATTGACTGAACATGCTGTCAGGATGGTGTTAATTATCACTGGTGACTGGAATGCAAAAGTTGGAAACAAAGAAGAATCACCAGTAGTTGGAAACTTTGGCCTTGGTGAAAGAAATATTGCTGGAAATTGCATGGTAAAATTTTGCAAGACCAATGACTCATTCATTGAAAATACCTTTTTTCAAGAACACACATGGTGGCTGTACACATGGACTTCACCAAATGGAACACACAGGAATCAGATTGACTACATCTGTGGCAAGAGGCAATGGAAAAGCTCAGTATTTTTAGCCAAAACCAGGCCAGGACCTGATTGTGGAATAGACTATCAACTGCTCATATGCAAATTGAACTTGAAGTTGAAGAAAATTGACACAAGTCCACAAGAGCCAAAATATGATCTTGAATATAACCCTCCTGAATTTAGAGACCATCTAAAGAATAGATTTGATCCATTGAACACCAATGACCGAAAACCAGAAGAATTGTGGGATGACATCAAGAACATCATCCATGAAGAAAGCAAGAAGTCACTAAAAAGACAAGAAAAGAAGAGAAGACCAAAATGGATGACAGAAGAGACTCTGAAACTTGCCCTTGTTTGGAGAGTTGTTTTTGTTGTGTGCTGTCGGGTCAGACCTGACTCATAGTGACCCCTCCCTGGGTTTAGAGCAAATGGAAGAAATGACAAGAGAAAAGAGCTGAACAGAAGATTTCAAAGAGCAGCTCGAGCTGACAAAGCCAATTACTATAATGCAATGTGCAAAGACTTGGAGTGAGAAAACCAAAAGGGAAGAACTCATTTGGCATTTCTCAAGCTGAAAGAATTGAGGAAAAAAATTAAGCGTCAAGTTGCAATATTGAAAGAGTCTATGGGCAAAATATTGAATGATGCAGGAACCATCAAAAGAGGATGGAAGGAATACACAGAGTCACTGTACCAAAAAGAACTGGTCAATCTTTATCGATTTCAGGATGTGGCATATGATCTAGAACCAATGGTACTGAAGGAGGAAGTCGAAGCTGCAATGAAGAAATTGGCGAAGAACAAAGCGCCAGGAATTGACGGAATACCCATTGAGATATTTCAACAAACGAATGCCCCTCTGGAGGCACTCACTTGGCTATGCCAAGATTCGGAAGACAGCTACCTGACCAACTGACTGGAAGAGATCCCTATTTGTCCTATTCCAAAGAAAGGTGATCCCACAGAATGTGGAAATTCTTGAACAATATCATTAATATCACAGGCAAGGAAGACCTTGCTGAAGATAATTCAAAAACAGTTGGAACAGTATATTGACAGAGAACTTCCAGAGGTGCAAGGTGAATTCAGAAGAGGATGTGGAACAAAGGATATCATAGCTGCTGTCAGATGGATCTTGGCTCAAAGCAAAGAATACCAGAAAGATGTTTACTTGTGTTTTATTGACTATGCAAAGGCTTTTGATTGTGTGGATCATAACACATTGTGGATAACATTGAGAAGAATGGGCATTTGAGAACACTTAACTGTACTCATGAGGAACCTGTACATAGACCAGAAGGCTATCATTCAAACTAAACATTGGGACACTGCATGGTTTAAAATCAAGAACAGAGTGCATCAGGGTTGTATCCTTTCCCCACACTTATTCAATCTATATGCTGAGCAAATAATCTGAGAAGCTGGACTATATGAAGAGAAATATGGCATCAAGATTGGAGGAAGAATCATTAATAACCTGTGATACACTGATGGCTCAACTTTGCTTGCTGAAAGTAAGGATGACTTGAAGTACTTACTGATGAAGATTGAAGACTACAGTCTGCAGTATGGATTATATCTCAATATAAAGAAAACAAAAATCCTCAAAACTGGGCTTTAAGCAGCATCACAATAAATGGAAAAAAGATTGAGGTTGTCAAAGAATTCACATTGCTTGGTTCTACAATAGACGCCAATGGAAGCAGCAGTTAGGACATTAGACGATGTATAGCACTGGGCAAATTGGCTGTAAAGGAACTCTTTCAACTGCTGAGGAACAAAGATGTCTACTTGAGGACTCAGGTGCTCCTGACACAAGCCATGATATTTTCAGTTGCCTCATATGCATGTGAGAGCTCAACAATGAATAAGGAAGACCAAGTAAGAGTTGATGTTTTTGGATCAGGTGGTGTTTTGTTCTGCTGTGCATAGGGTTGCTATGAGTCAGAAACAACTCTACCTAACACATAACAGCAACAACCCCCCTTTAGTCCTACTCAGTGGTTCAACAGTGGCAGTTGCCTGAATGTACAAAGTAGAGAAAGGAATTTAGGCATTGGTAGTTAATATTAAGAAAATAACTATGTATGGGGCTACTACTGTAAAAAAGTCAAGAAAATGTTTATACAGAATGAATTATTCTTTGAAGGTTGCCAGGGGTGGGAAGGGCAGGGAGGGTAAATCACTAACTAGAAGGTACACACATTAATTTAGGTGAATTGGAAGGCAATTTAAAAAAACATTTTTAAATGAGCTTTTGACTTTTTGACATTTTATGCACCATCACTCCTTCTTTTGTTCTTGCTAAGTGTCATCTGGTCATTTCTGACTCATAGCAACCCTTTGTATAATAGAATGTAACAGTGCTGTGTCCTACACCATCCTCAGAATTGTTACTGTGTTTGGGACAGTTGCAGCCTTTGTGTCAGTCCATCTCATTGAGCATATTCCTCTTTGTTGCTGACCCTCTACTTTACCAAGCATGATGTCCTTCGGTAGGGACTTGTACCTCCTGGTACATGTTCAAAATATGTGAGATGAATTCTTGCCATTGTTGCTTCTGCAAAAGACCTCTTCATAGTACTAAAAGGCAAAGATGTCACTTTGAGGACTAAAGTGTGTCTGATCCAAGCCATGGTATTTTTAATCCTCTTATTAAAATGCATGTGAATGTTGGACGATTAATAAGGAGGACTGAAGAAGAATTGATGAATTTGAATTTTGGGTGGCCAAAGAATATTAACTGTACCATGGACTGCCAGAAGAATGAACGAATCTGTCTCCTTCTTCTACAAGTTCACATATTAATCAGCACATGAGACTGTGTGACAGTTCCGTCTAGGTTGTTTTCTTAGCTTTTCCAATTCTGCTTTCAAATTCAGGATTCTCATGTTTGGATAAACATGTTTCCTTTAGCCATTCTGATTTTCAGGTATCAAGACCATGTTGCTGTTGTCTCTTCTTCATTTCCTTCATCTTCATAGGTTTCTGTCTTTAAAAATGTCACTTTATCTTCAGCTTAATGAAGGTTTGGAAGGAGTTCATCTAAATAGATTTGTCTAATTCCCCCCCCCCAGGTCATTTATTAGAAAAAAAACAAAAGCAAAAACTTTAATATCTAATTTGGCTTTATGTTAAGTAGTATTTGTAAAATAATATATTATGTAATATTTTTTTTCTTTTGCATAGCCAATAAATACACAACTTTTTATTGCCCAAGATTATTTCATGAACTGAGTTCACACAGGGAGAAAGATGTGACAGTCTGCTTCCATGAAGATAACAGCCTTGGAAAGATCTCAGCTTATGGGGAAGTTCTACTCAATCCTATACAACCAAACATCAAACTCACTGCAGCCCAGTCATATTGGACTCATAGAGATCCCTCCTTGGGTTTCCAAAGAGGTATCACTACAGAAGTAGATTGCCCAACCTTCTGAGGAGTTGCTGGTGGGTTTGAACTGCCAGCCTTCTGGTTAGCCTTAGAGACTACACCACCAGAGCTCCTTCTCAGTCCTATAGGGTTGCCATAAGTCAGAATCAACTTGACAGCAATGGGTTTGGGTTTTGAGTTCGAGAGTAACATATTTGAGAAGTACTGTGCAGTACAGGACGAAGTTGACATTTCTTGGACACTTACTGACTTGAAGAAGTAATAGTCTTTGGACTTTTTTTCTTAGAAAATACATATTTTGTAATTATATATTTTACATATATTCTTGTACACAGCCATGTGTGTATGTGCTCGTGTGTGTATGTGTATGAGTGCATATACGTGTAGCTAATCACTCAGCCAGTTAATGAAAGAATACTGCAGATTGTCTGAGTACCCCCCAGGAATAGTTCCCCTCTGCTGACTTGCCATATCACTCAGCAGGGTTAAGACTCTGGCAGTGGCATAAGTATTATCATTATTTTCCAGAATATTACCATCTGCTCGTTTGATCCATTAACCTCCTATTGTACCTCATAAAAGAAATTTCCAGGCATGAAAGCTGATACACTATGTAGTAAGCAGGGTAAAATACATTACACACACACTTTGCTTTGAAAACAAGGGTCAATGCTTTTGTTTTCTTTCTCTTTTCTGGATAGTTCATTAACTTTCCTGAAGGGACATTGTAGATTGTCCACATCAATGAAGTGATGTTAGTCCAGTTTGTTAATTTATTGCTACTAACAAGTTAAAATGGATCAATTAGCATTCCATTTATTTGTTTTATTCTATCCAACAAGGGCAGAGAAAATAAATGAACTAATAGCTGGTTAAATTAACATACAGGATTTTTTTCTCCTCCAAGTTTGCTTTTCTCACTGATTGTTATAACACATTGTAATTTTTATTTCTCTTAACCAAATTGACATTTAGCTGAGGTTGTAGAGTCTGAAAAATTATGATTTGGTGGTTTACCTGGATTACTTATGTGGGTACAGTTTTCTATTTCTCAAAATTTAATAATAATTGTGAATATTCTTAAAATATATGCTACATGACTGCCACTGTTTAAAGTACTATGTGTATTAACTAATTGAATCCTCACAGAAGAGTTGCTGTGAGTCGGTTCCAACTCAACGGCACATAACAACAACAACAACAACATAATTAAGATATTTAAAGACTAAATACTAAATATACATACATATACAGAAAACATGGATAAATGCTTGCATATGAAATACATATATTTATACGTAAATGTATGTTTATGCATGTGAATGTGTATATACACACACTCTGATGCAGTGAGTTACTTGGCTTGGTTCTTCTAGCCATGGTTTTTGTGACTCCCACCAGATTACTAGGTAGAACTCCTCAAATGTAAAGTACTAATGGCCCACCAATGGAAGCCTGGTGGCATAGTGCCTAAGACATAACACTGCTAACCAGAAGATTGGCGGTTTAAACCCATCAGCCCCTCAGCAGAAGGAAGATGGGCAATCTACTTCCATAAAGATTTACTGCATTGGAAACACAATGGGGGTCACTGTGAGTCAGAATTGACTCAATGGCAGTGAGTTTGGGTTTTGATTTGGTTGTGGCCCACCAAGGGGATTTGATAGCTTGCTAATAATGTGAAAAAAGTACATGACATCCTTCTGGATGTGGGACCATGGAAATAAGGTGTATGGAACCCTAATGTGGGGGTTGGTCAGTTTTGTCAGTTTGTTATACTTAAAATGAGCCCCCTCAGAGGCAGAAAGGGGAATCTCACTACTATCAAAATAGCAGCTGGGAGTGGAGTGCCTCCTTGGACCAGAGATCCCTGTGCTGAGATGGCAGAGAGTTGGCAGCAGCAGAACCAAGAGATCAGGATGAGGCAGAGCAGCATGCTTGCCAGCCCATAGAGTGAGAAAGCTGAGTGCCTTTGGGCTGGAGGCTTGCTCGCAGAATGAGGTGTACCTAGGTGCCTCTATTGACAGAGATAAAATGCTTAGTAACACTTGCCTGAACAAGGCAGAAGTCAGGACAAGAGGCCAAGGGCCAAAAAGGTTATGGCCAAGGGGAGGTTATCCTGATTGAAGAATTATATCCTGAGCATTCCTGAACCTGAATTAACCTGTCACTTCCCTAACAGACAACAACAACACACTGCTGTCGAGTCAGAGCCGACTCAGTGACCTCTTCTTGGGTTTCCTATGTGATTATGGAAGTAAGTTGCCCAACCTTCCTTCTGGGGAGTGGCCAATGGGTTTGAACTGCCTCATAATCATGAGCATTTTCCGTGAATTCTGTGTGGTCATTGAAATGACTTATTGCCTCCAGCATAATAGTTAGTGCCATGGGAGGGACGATTGGTGTCAGAGTTGGTAAAAAGTTTTGAGGGTGGCAGCATGTCTGACCTCATAGGAATAAGCCTTGGGTTGCTAATGGCCATTCTATCTCCCTTTTATACAGATAGAGGTGGAGGTCAAAGGAGGATGCAGCCATCCTCACACCCTTTTTGCATGCACATTCAAGCCTAAGGCATCTAACTGCTAACCAGAAGGCTAGTAGTTCAAACCTACAAGACCCTCCTCAGAAGAAGGTTGTGCAATCTACTTCAGCAGTGATATTGCCTCAGAAACCCAAGAAGGGGCACTATGAGTTGCAGTCAACTCAAATGAAATTTTTTGAGTTTTTTGTTGTGACAGACTTTAATTTACTAAATGTACTGTATCTGTGGAGCTCTGGTGGCATAGTGCCTAAGGCATTTGACTGCTAAGCAGAGGGCTGGCAGTTCAAACCCACCAACCATTCCTCAGAAGGGAGATTGGGCAATCTACTTCTGTGGTGATATTGCCTCAGAAACCCAAGGAGAGGTCACTATGAGTCTGGATGGCTCAACGACAGTGTTAGTGGTACCTGTACTGCATCTGTGTTTCTCTGCCACAGTAAGTGTTGTTCTTTAGATTGTTTTCCTTCATCTAAATCTATCTACTATAAGACAGATTAATATTGCATATGAGGCAAATATTCTTAACACTAAAACAACTTATTCTAACACTATTTTAGGCCAAAGATGCCATGAAAAGTACTGACCCAAGAACACTGGTAGAAAGTGAGCTCTATAAATCTGAGGATATCTCACTCTTTTCTAAAGTATAAAGGAGTTGTATTAGTCAGTAGCCACAGAAACTACTCATGTACTTCAAACAGAAGGAATTTAATACAGAAAATCGGTTACAAAAGAGTGAAAAGGACAAGAAAAGCAAAGAGAAAGAGAAGTTTCTCAGAGTTTAGTAAATATAAAACACAAACCCATGGCTGTCAAATCAGTTCTGGCTCATAACAAGCCATAGCTCATAGCGAAACAGAGTAGAACTGCCCATAGGGTCCCTAGGGCAATACATCTTGACAGATGAAGACTGCCACATCTTTTTCCCATGGAGTGACTGGTAGGTTCAAACTGGCAACTTTTTGGTAAGCAGCTGAGTACTTAACCACTATGCCACCAACTGTTAAATACTCTTTGGTGTGGAAAAGGAAAAGGAAAAATTTTGTTACCCGGAATCCATGATTGCTGTGCCATTAAGTCTGCTAGAGCATCTGCTGTGGCTCCCATTGGTAATGCATAAGCCAATGTTTCTGCCATTTTGTGAGAAGTCAGCATTCTCACTGCAGTACTATTTTTTATATTTATTTCTTAGAATTGTTATTTTCTAATTGTTTATTGCTGTGTAGAAAAATACAATGAATATATTTTGTAGATTAAATATCCAAAAAAATACTAAACTCTCTTATCAATATTCTAATCATTAATTTCTTTAGGATTTAGGAAGATTGTAGGGTCTTCCATTCTTTAGCCATTTAGTTCTCTTTTTCCCTTCTAGGAATTTCTCCATTTTGTATAAATTTTAAAATGTATTGGCTTAAAATTGTGCTTAACATCCTCTGGTAATAATCCAGCGACTATCTGCATTATCTTTAATTACATCTCCATCTTATGCCTAATGTGTTTTGTTTTCCTGTGTATTCTTTTCTTCTTGATCACCAGCACCAGAGTTTTGTCCTTTTTTGTAGTCTTTTCCAAGAACCAAGTTCTTAAGCAATTTTGCATCATTTTTTGTTTTGTCATTAAATTGTGTTCTTGTTTTTATTATTGCCATTCATCTACTTTATTTGGGATTTATCTGTTCATATCCTAACTTCTTGAAATGGATGCTTATTTCATCAGTTTTCAGCCTTCTTTTTTTTCTCCCAATATAATTGGTTATGGATGCAGACATATTATTGTTGTTATGTGGCATTGAGCTAATTTTTGAGTCATTGCAACCTCACGTGACAGAGTAGAATTGCCCCATAAGGTTTTATTTTTGACTCATAGCAACCCATGCAACAGAATAGAACCGCCCCATAGGGTTTTGTTGGCTGTGACTTTATGGGAGCAGATTACCAGGTCTTTGTCTGTAGAACTCATGGGTGGTTTCCAATAGTCAAGCTTTTGTTTAGCACCCAAGCACTTAAGCTTTGTGCTACCATGGCCCATGTTCTCTCCACATATGAGTTGAAATGGAAAGTTTAGCATTTTACCTGACTTTCTGTATCACTAGGATTATTCCCTTCTCTCTCTTACAAAGTTTCTGCCCAATACTCTTCTTCTGTGGGCTCCAGAGTTGTTCTGTGAAAGGAAAGGGTATTCCTTTCACTACTTACACAAAATTTTGAATTCTGAAGTAATGTCTCATAGTTGTACATAAGGGTTGCTGATATTTTCATTTGCCTCATTGATCTGCATTTTTTAAATGATATTTTGAGAGTTTGAGATTGATATGGCTTCCATTATTTTCTGAGAAGATGAAGTACTTCTCTTTTTCCTTTATCCTATTAAACATACATTTTTATATTCTCTGTCTAAAACCTGAAATATTTGAATCTTCTATGGATTTGATTCCGCTGTCTACTATTTCTTTTCATCCTTTCTTATGAGATGCTCATTTTTCTTTACATTTTTATTGTGGGTTTGTAGAAATTATTTCAGGATAAAAATTAGTCTTTTCAGAAAGGAATTTTTTTTTTTATTCTGTTATATGCCTGGGGTACCATCTTACCTTTATGAATAAGGGCTTGCCTTTTAGGATTCTAACTTTTATGCAGCATCTTCTATTAGAACTCTCACCTAAATAAGGCCCTCAGTTTTGACTTCTGTAGCCTGAATTCCTTGAGTCTATTGAAATCGAAGACCACAGAAGAATTAATGAATTTGAATTGTAGTGTAGGCAAAGAATATTGGATGTACCATGGACTACTAGAAAAACAAACAAATCTATCTCAGAGGAAGCACACAGCCAGAGTGCTCCTTAGAAGTAAGGATTGCAAGACTTTGCCTCTCTTGCTTTGGACATTTTATCAGGGAAGACAACAACAGTCACTGGAGAAGGACATCATGCTTCGTGAAGTAGATGGTCAATGAAGAAGAGAAGGACAATCAGTAAAATGGATTAACACAATGGATATAAATATGGTCTCAAACAACATACACAAAAACAAAAACAAAAAAAACTATTGTGAGGATGGTGTAGGACTGTTTTGTGCTGTTGTAAATTAGGTCACTGAGTCAAAACTGCCTCCCCAACACCTAACAAGAACATTATTAAAAATGATGCTCAAACTCCTAGTCTGGCAATATAGTCTTAAAATAAAAGCCAGATTAATTTGTTTCCGACTTTAGTGGTAATTCCTGAAACTATTGGCAGCTTATTGATAAACTCAAGAGAATATTAACATTTTATTTAGCATTTTGAAAATGTTATGTCTATAACATGTTTTACTGGGAAAACTTGTTTTACACATCATGTTTGGAGATAAAATACACCCTACTTCCTATCAATATAAAATAGGAAATAAGCTAAATTTCCATGAATAGATGAATGTCAAATAAAAATATAAAGAGTGTGACATCCATACTGTGGAACATGGGATACTCAGAAGGTCCTCAAACTGATTTATAGAATCAGTCTATATTGATCAAGGAGCCCAGGTGGTGCAATGGTCAAGCTCTTGTCTGGTAACCGAAAAGTCAGTGGTTCAAAATCACCAGTTGCTCCATGGAAGAATGATGTGACAGTCTGCTTCTGCAAAGATTTACAGCCTTGGAACTCAATAGGGAAGTTCTACTCTGTCTGTAGAGTCACTATGAGTCAGAATTCACTCTATACACTCTATATCAGCAGGGTTTTTTTTTCTTTTTTTTTTTTTGTATATATGCTGACTACCTCCTGTCCCTCAGGTTGTTGTAGTTTGCTGGCTTGCATGTTGCCACTGTTGTTTCAAATATCAACAATGTCATCCATGATGAACACATTTAGCAGAGTTTTCTGAGTAAGATAGACTAGGAAAAAAGGCCTGGTGATCTACTTCCAAAAATTAGACAATGAAAACGTTTTGGATCAGAACTGAATATTATCCAATCTAGTGATATTTAGAAGATGAACCTCCCAAGTTGGAAAGCATTAAAAATGCTCAGTGGGTACAAAAATAGACTCAAACATACTAGCAATTGTAAAAATGACACAGAACCTGACTTGTTTCATTCTGTTGTACATGGGATCACCTTGAGTCAGAGTCAAGTAAGCAGCTAACAACAACAATATATGATGAATTTACAATTCTTTTCCACTTTTGAAACTAAAATAGTGTATAGGATAACATGAAAGAATCATATATGTAGACCCAGGTATATATGTACAAAAATAAATATCTTAAATAGTTCTGTAAGCATACATTCAAAGTGTTACCAAAAATTGCTTGAAGAGAGGGTAATAAAATCATTAGTAAAAATGGGAGTTGAAGAAACAGTTTCACTTTTCAAACAGTTGGCTTCTGAATTGTTTATACTTTAAGAGAGTATATGTTCATTGTTATTTTTTTACTAGCATTTTCAGGAATCCTGATAGACGCTTCTATCACTAGCATATCCCTTATATGAAAAACACAGTTCCCTAAATATTACAGATAAAATTTATTTTGCCATTCATATGTATCTATTTAATTAGGAATTTAATACAACTTTTCAGTGAAGCAAAAGCTTCTAAAAAAGTAAATTTTATAACAAATCTAAAATCAGAAGAAACTCCATTAAATCAAGAAAATATCATTTTATATAATTTTTGTTTTGAAGTCGAGTTTGTTCTTTACCTTGATTTGTCATTATTTGAATCATCACAACATTTTTATTTTCTCTCTTTTTAAGTGCTGGAATTTCTGTTCTATAACGGTTAATTGTATGAATGCATTTTTAGGCAAATGACACAGGTGTTACAGTTTTTTTAAATATGCACTCTCACTCTGAGGTATTTTCTTAAGCACACTGTGATGGTTATGTTTGTATGTCAACTTGGCTAGGCCTGGTTGAGTGGCTGGGCAGCTGGATGTGGTATTACCATGATGAGACTGGTAATCAACTCCATGGTGGAATCTACTATGAGCAGCTGAGTAGCTGCCGTTGGGATGTGGTCTGCTTCCGGTATATAAAGAGAAGCCTTGGAAATGGTCTCTAGCTTATGGCACGCTTGGACCCTGCATGTAGTCATGTTGTTGCTCAGCAGCCTGTCACACTCTGCCAACCTTGGGACTTAAAATGGACTTAAGTTAATGGCCTGCTGTGTGGTTTGGTAACATAGGGACTGTGCCTTTTGACTTGTCAACCTTGGGCTTCTCAGCCACAGCAAACTGCAGCTGTCTGAGTAAAGAAACGCCTCTAGCTACAGTGGGCCAGGAGCAGGAGGCAGAGCTGGACCCCAAAGTTGAGGGGCTTTCACCCAGCCCCTACAGCCTGGCCCTTTGAACTTGGACTTAAAGCCTCTAAATCGTGAGAATAAACTCTTGTCTGTTTAAGCCATCCCATTTGTGGGATATAAATATACCAATTTGTGGTATATTTCTCATCAGAGTGGCACTAGGTAACCAGAACACACACTATGTTAATTTATCACAGCTACATGAAAAAAATTAGCATAAGTGTGCTTAAGAAAATACCCTGGGAGAGGGTATGATTGGCAAAAAAATATACATTGTGCATTATTTGTATATACAAATAATTTGTACATAAAAAGTTTTATGTAAAAATACAGTTAACACTTTATCTTAGATTTTTTTTCTTTAAGTTTAAGTTAGTTTTAGTTCAGAGAAGAAATTTTATTCTATAGACATCGGTGTAGGATTTATTGAAAATATAATTATCCAACAACAAATTTGAGAAGTTTATTACTGTTATGGTAGTTTGTAATAACTACTTCAGTAGTTTCACAGATAATTACTTTTTTCAATTAAACATTCAGTGAATTTATTTAAAGTAGTGATAACATCAATAACTATGGTGTAGAGATTCAAAATTTTCTTTAATATCATCTCTATTTTCTACCACTGTAACTATTAGCCTCAAAGATAAATAAGAGAAACCTTGGATTTTCACTTATACCATTTTCCTGATGACCTCATGGTAAAATAAATAATATTTATCAGGATGATAAATCTGTAGCCTCATTCTTAAAAAAAAAAAAAAATCAGATTTTATCTTACTCATCAGCACTTTGGTTTCAAATGTATTAACCTCTTTAATGTGTGACAAATATTACTGTAAACCTTTCCTGGCATGATAGCCCATATAGTGCAGTGGCCTTCTATTAGGGCATTGACAATATTGTTGTTGTCGTTAGTTGTTATAGAGTCATTTCTGACTCCTGGTGACCCCATGTGTGTAGGGTAGATCTACACTCCATGGGTTTGTTGTACAAGGCTATGATTTTTCAGAAGCAGATTCAAGCCCCCTGTGGGTGAATAGTACCCAACAATATTTTTGTTAGTACAATGCTTAATCATTGTGCCACCCAGGGGTTCCTGTATTGACGGTAATGACTTCATTTTACCAGTCAGTGATACCTGAAGCAGGATGAGCTGATTGGCAACTGGAGATAAGGCATCACAGTAGAGAGAGGAGCACAAATAAAAACTTCTCAGTATGAAGTAGTGATTGCATTTATTGACTGCAAATATAATTCAGCATGGCTAGAAACTAGGCTGCTGTACAGCTGGAGTGAGGGGTACAAGAAGGAAGAGAGACTCATGCCTCAGGAGAAGTAGACAGGGTTGGGATCAAATCATGTTTTTGTTTTTGTTTTTGTTTTTAACCACTCTATGATTTACTAGATAGAGAAGGGGAAACAAATATATGTATTGACATAGGTATACTGATAAAAAGAGTTATATTGTGTGTTACACAACTAAAATTATATATATATATCACATATTAACTTAAGAAAATGCAATATATTTCACCATAATAAATTTGATTTGTATTTCTGCCTTTAATCACAGTTACCAATTCCTTTTTCTTATTAGGTATGGTAACATTTGAAATGCTATAGAATTGTTTCCCAGAACAAAATCAAAATTCTGCAAAAATCCCTATTTGTTCAGACAATATTTGAAGAAAATTCTAATGAGGATTTGGGTTATTAATCAGGCATGTTAGCTAACATTTATTAAGGAAAACTGATAACAGAGCTCCCAATTTAAATTTATCTTCCTGACCTCATCCTTCATTTATTCTTGCACTTACCCATTAGTGTCCTGCAATATTAATATGATGGACTGTATCATTAAGTGTTAATTGTGTGGCACATATCATCAGTGATGTAGGAATTTAGAGGTGGTAGAGGTGTTGTCCTTGAGATAGTTTAAAGGTTTTAAGCATGTGTTAGCCTCTGTATTCTGTTTGCTTAGTACATGTGTCAGAAGTGTCAAACAAACTTACTGGAAATTCTTTGTCCATATTCTAGTATGTACCGTATAGTCTAAACAAAGTATAAGTACCTAGTGGAAGTTAATTATGACCCAATTACCAAATTGTGTGTCATTAAAATTCCCCTGTTGTTCCAAATAAATCTTTCTTCTACAAATTCTCTATGCTGTTGTTTGGGACTGTTGTCTCTGTTACTGTTGTTGGTTGTTATCGAGTCAATTCTAACTCATGGTGACCCCACGTGTGCACAATAGAACTGCTTCGTATGGTTTTCAAGTCTGTGACCTTTCAGAAGCAGATTGCCAGGCCTGTCTTCTGAGGCACCTTTGGGTGGGTTCAAGCTGCCAGCCTTTTGCAGTAGTCATGACTTTAATGGTTGTCTTTTTGTAGAAAATTTTAAAAGGAGGGAAATAAACTGTTTATTGGGATTTTAAAAAAAATGGAGCAAAATGTCTCTCCTTCCTAAATCCCTACCTTATTCCATTTTCATTAACTCCAGTTCCAGAGCTTTCAGCAGTTTTAAAGGTCAAGGATGGGGGAGAGAAGCATCTCTTCTAAGCTTCTATGTTACTTGCCTTTAATATTTTTTTGGTTTTAATATTATGTATTTATATTATGCTTAAATCAGATACTCTTTGTAAGTAATTATTGGTTTGACCTCTTAGAAACAAAACCATTGTTGGCCTTTTTTGGTTCATAAGAACAAAGCCTATAAGTCAAAGTTTTGTTAACATTATGTAAAATATCTGGTGATACATTGTGTTATGATTGATAGGCAAATTACATAAATAATAAGAGTGTCAGAGAAATGTACTATTCTAAATAGATTAATTTGAGGGTTGGTAGATTTCATTAATTTTAAATGCACATTTTCATATCATAACCTCTCTGAAGTCATGATGTACCCTATAAGTCAGGATTGTCTTGTAGTCTCTTTCAGTCAGGCAGCTGTCTCCACCAAAAATGTCAGTGCCTGCTCATATGTCGGTAGCGTAGTGCCTAAGGCACTTGACTGTTAACCAGAAGGCTGGCGGTTCAAACCCACCAGCCACTCCTCGGAAGGAAGATGGGGCAATCTACTTCCGTAGTGATACTGCCTCAGAAACCCAAGAACGGGTCACTATGAGTCGGGTCCGACTCGACGGCACATAACAACAGCTCATATGTCAACTTGGTTGTAATCTATGGTGGTATATTTACACAACTTCAACTCTCAATATTTCATTCTACACATCATGTAAGGAACATTTGAAAACGTAATATGCATCCTGCTTGTTACGTCTAAACCTTCCAGTAACACCGTCTGTTAAGAAGTAGAAAAAGTCAACCTCAAGACTGGTAGAAAGAGTGTCAGAACTTGGAAAAACAGCTCAGACACCACTGGAGCTTTCTCTTAACAAAAGCTATATCACCAAAGCTCTTGCTGGCTCAAGAGTGATACTTGCACAGAAAATTGGATAATAACATCTCTATGTAAAAAAAAAAAAACCACCACTGCCAATGAGTTGATTTCAACTCATAGTGACCCCCATTGGATTTCAGAGGCCATAAATCTTTACAGAAGTAGATTGGGCATCTTCCCTCTGTGGAGCTATGGAGCAGCTGGTGGGTTTGAACTGCTGACCTTTTGATTAGCAGCCAATACATTATCTGCTATGCCATCAGAGCTCCTAAGTCAAAAAGTGATAAAAAAAAAAAAATCAGATTTAAGATGTGATGGAGTGTTATGAGTTATTTTACTTACATTCTCCTTTCTGCAGTTGTTCCATAGTGATAGAGTTAATTTTTACATGTAAATATGTCTAACAGAGCTTTTTAAATTAAGTATAAAATAAATCTACATGATAGGCTTTGAGTAAATCTTTAATTTGCAGCTGTTTTTATTCTTTTGCAGAATATGTAATGGTGCATGACACAATAGAATCATAAAATTGACAGAAAAATGTAATTAGCTTTTTACTGTAAGTATAGTGCATATTATTAAAACTTTCTCTTTTTTTATAGCAGTTTTTGCAGGATAGTCACTATAAATGTCAATTTTCTGGCTTTACATACTGCCTATTAAGGTGTAAAGTACAAAGAACTTAGAACTATATAATATAAAGTAATGTTAAACCAGAAATTTCTTCTCTTTGTATCCCTGATACCAGTTTTTATTTTCCTTTGGCCTAACATTTAATTCCAGGGGAAAACAAAACCCAAGCAACCTTAAAATGTTTATTTATTTGACTATTATTTTCATCAGTAATTTATTTTTTTCACTTTTGCTAAATATTTAATGTCTCATAAAGTATTTAGAGACTTAGCACAGATGATATTTGACCTAATATTCTTGTGATCTGCTTTAATGATTTACAGAAAATTCATAGGCTCCAAGAAATACAACTTAATGTAGATCAATAAAGGCTGCCCAGTATATGTCTTAATACTTTAATGTTTTATTCTCATAAGCTATCTTCTTTATTTAAACCAGTATTAACACTTGTAATGGGAAATAACACTTTTTGATGACTGCTTCAGTTGATCATTTAATATTTGCACCTGAACAATGTATTCCATAAGAACTGAAAAGAGAAAATGGAGATATTATGCCCTAACACAATACCATCCAAATGCTTTCCCTGTTTAAAATTATTGATTTTAGTTTACCAGAGTTAGCTGTTTCACTAGCTCATAAATTCAACAGCTGAGTAAAATCTAACAAATGTAATATTTCTTTAAGATATTAGAAATGTAGGAGGGATAATGGCACCGTTTCCATTATCTAGGAAATTAGGAAGCACTTTGCACAAACAACTATTAGCATTTATCTCATCATAGAGTTTTTATTTATGTGCATGTCTGATGACTGAACCTAACCATGCACTTTTTGGAAGTAGGAATCTTAACTGTTGTGTCTTTAAATCCACAGTACCTAGTGTCTCGTGTAGCTCACAACTTACTATGGTGCTTAATAAAGTGTGGTGAATGGAATGTAAGCTACATCAGGTTATGGACCTTATCTGTCTTGTCCCTTTCACCCAATAGGTGTCCACTAAATATATGAAAATTAATTAATGAGGAAGGTTATTGAACTTTTTTCCCAAATTCTAAACATTTATAAAACAAATGACAATATAGGAGAGGACCATTTTTTAACTACATTTGTGTATCTGACCTTTGAGGGGCTGCCAAGTGTTCCTTTCCACCATATATCTCCCTTCAAAGCCCTCCTGTCCTGCTCAGCTGCAGACAGAGGTGAGAGGAAGGAAGGCATGCATCCCTGACCTTGCTTCCCACAGTCTCCAGGCCAGCTGCAGGCCTGGGACAATCAAGTTTTCAATTGGTCTGCCAAGTGTATTCATTGGATTTAAATGAATATTTATATACATATCATTAAAAAGGCTCTAATTCAATCTTTTATTATTATTATTATTATTATT
>NW_006921590.1:2200455-2207008 GCF_000298275.1 Orycteropus afer afer | reverse complement strand
TTCAATGAGATGGATTGACAAGGTGGCTGCAATAATGGGCTCAAGTATAGCAAGGATCATGGAGCTAGTGTGAGATCAGGCAGTGTTTCATTCTACTGTGCATGGGGTTGCTATGAGTTGGAAGCGACTCAATGGCACCTAACAACAACATAAACACACACACACACACATAACCTACCAGGCACTCCATATAATTGAAATCCTGGAAGATGAGTGGAAAAGATTAGAGGAAAAATAATGTTTAAAGAGATATTAATCAAGAATTAGGAGCTCTGGTGGCATAGTGCCTAAGGCATTCGACTGCTAACCCAATAGTGCCATTAATTGTTTCTTTAAGCATGGATCTGTTGACAAAAAGAAAAAATATATATGTTTTTAATGTCTGGAATGAGTATATATTTTTTTATTATTATTTATTGTGATTTGGGTGAAAATTTACAGAGAAAACTCATGTTCCATACAGCAGTTCACATACACTTTGTCTCATGACATTGACTACAATTTACCACAATGCAACAGCGCCCCTCCCACATCCTCCTGATAGTTACCTCTTCCCTGTGTCTGTCCCTCCATGTACTCCTGCCCCCTGAGCTGTCTCCCTGTGCATAAACAGCCTTAAAAGGCTCTAATTCAGTCTTCAATGATACTTTATCTCTTTTAACTCCATTCTGATGTTAAGACTCCAGGATATGTTAGGAATGATCTGTAAATTAAAAAGAGTTTTTGAGTGGGTATTCATAGTCTTAAGGAGACAGCTTTCTAATCTTGATGGCAGCTTTTAGTGTCTGACAATTGCTATTTACAACTACATTCCTCGCTGAAATTCTGCCTAAAATTATGAGTTCAAAGGCTAAATATGAATTGTGTCTTCATGATATCAGAAGCTCACAGTTGAATAAAGATACTTGACTCTCTTCACTTTAAGCAGGATATTATTTTATAGAGCATGAAATTTATTTTTAAAACTTTGGCCCCTGACTCTGTACTCTTGTACTTCCATAATTTTGCTTTTTTTATATCAAGTTCCATGACCTACCCCCTGCCTTTTTGCACATGTTCTTCTCTCTCTTCAAGTCCTAAGATCTTTCTTTCATCCCTACAGCTCAACAGTGTGAATTTTAAAATGATTTATATGCCAAAGGTTTGAGGAACTGATTGTTTTAAGCATGAAAGAACTTGGAAAAGCTAGCTATTTCCATGAAGCTCAGCTATGCAAAATAATATATAAAAAATGTAAGTTTCTGAAAAATAATACCTTTTTTGACTAATCTCTGGATGGCAATCTCACACCAACTCCTGTTAATAACACAACTCGAGTCAGTTACCCTAACAGATGTTTCTGTAGATTATTGCCAGTGAAAAAGCACTCATACAGCTCAATGGATACTTCAGATAGCAATGTATATTATGAGAAAGGAATAAACAGGGTGTATCTTAGGCAAAAATTGAATGGGACAAGATGAAATAAGAGGGAAATAAATAAGAGAAAACCATTGACTGCTAAATTGCTCACTCTGCTTTTTATTTTTCCTTCTTACCCCTTTCCTAGGAGCTCTGGTGGCATAGTGCCTAAGGCATTTGACTGCTAGGAGGCTGGCTGTTCAAACTCACCAGCCACTCCTTAGAAGCAAGGTTAAGCAATCTATTTCCGTAGTGATACTGCCTCAGAAACCAAGGGGTCTCTATGAGTTGAATCCGTCTTGAAGGCAGTGGTTTTTTGTTTGTTTGTTTGTTTTGTTTTGTTTTGTTTTTAATACCCTTTTCCTGTTTAAAGAGTCAGGGAACTGGAGGACAGTGATCAAAGGTGAAATTTAGAAAATTCAAACCAAAGAATAAGTAGTTTTCTGAATCAAGAAATAGGGCAAATGGGAGAAAAGATAGTTGATTGTGGACTGACTATAGCAGAATGATAAAAACAAAAACAAAAAACAGAAAAACTAACTGCCGTCAGGTCAGATCTGACTCATAACAACCCCTCCTTGGATTTCTGAGGCAGTATCACTATGGAAATAGATTGCCTAGTCTTGCTTCCGAGGAGTGGCTGGTGGGTTTGAACTCCCAGCCTTCTGGTTAGCAGTCAAATGCCTGAGGCACTACACCACCAGAGCTCCCAGCAGAATGATGATCAATGTCAAATTGAACATTCAGGCAAAGGAGACAAGGAAAAGTAATTTATATTATTCAGCATGTGTTGTACTAATCACTGAAGTCTGTATTTTGTCTATGTTCTATTCTCACAGCAGCCCTATGAGGTAGACATTTTGATGTCCATTTTTATAAATGGGGAAGGTTACATTCAGAAAGTTAAGTAAATCGTCAAAGTTCTTACTGTATGTAAGTAGCCTTGATGAGCTAGAGCAAAAGTATGTTTCTCTAAACAGAAGATCATAAATAGAGGTTGGAGAGTATAGAAAGAGTTTGAGAGGTTGAACAGCAAACAAGAAACACGATAATAATGAGGGTGATGATGATACCATTTCACATCAGTATGGGTTTGGAATGGAGAAGAAGGCATGGACCGAGCTTGAGCTAGAAGTTTGATTCCCCAAAAGAAAAGGGAAATAAATAATTTTATGTATTTTGAATTTCAAATGTTTCCCAAAATTGTTCTATACAACAAATAAATAAATGAATAAAAATGAAACCCATTGCCATCAAGTCAATCCCAACTCACAGGAACCCTAAAGGAGAAAGTAGCACTGCCATATAGGATTTCCAAGGCTGTATATCTTCATGGAATCAGACTGCCACATCTTTCTCTTACAGAGTAGATGATGGGTTTGAACTGAAAATTCTTTGTGTAGCAGCTGAACACTTAACCACTATGCCACCAGGGCTCCTTAAATTGTTCTGTAGTGGAGAAATAATGTATTGAACTGCAAATTTTACCTGTTTTCCCAATGTCCTAACTTTTTGAATCCCATCTGAGAGACGTGTTGACTGGAAGCAATAATTCTAGGATCCGCGAGATGTAGTGGTGATGTGGAAACTGTTCATGGGTGAGTTTCAATACCTGGATTCAGAGTTGAACTCCCACTTGTCACTTAAGCTCCCAGGGCCTCGGTTACCTTACCTATATAAGAAGTAATTTGACAAAACAACTTTCAAATTCTCTTCATCTCTGTGATTCCATGACACAATTAAGAAACTCAGATAATTGTGCTTGTCTCGGTGTGACTTTTTATCTCTTTCCTAATTTACTAAGCTGTGAGGTTTTTGTTTTGTTTTTTCCTCACAAAGCCTTTCTTCAATCTTTAAATAATGACATATGCACAAGCTCAGGGTTATTGATTTGTGGCCTTAAGCATTATTTAACCTCTGTGTGCCTTTCTTTTCTCATTTTTCAAGTGGGAATAATGTGGTGCTAATATCTCTTAGACTTGGTAGATAATTGAAATAATGTAATAAGGTTCTTAATATATTGCTTGTCACACAGTTAATTCCCAAACAATTCCATCTCTTCTTACTTTTCCAAACTAAATACTGATTTTTGAGCCTGGAGGCTATCTGCCCAGAAATTTCATATAACATTACCTATTTCATTTTCTAGAAAAGTCCTTCCCAGGGCTTCAGAAATTGTGCCTCATAAACTCTCATTCCTCTATGAAGAGGAATAATAAACTTGAATAAACACTTTTATTTTAATTCTGTTCTGATTTAGCCATTAATCTAGGCAAATCTAATGCTATTTTAAAGAAAGATTTATAATTCATTACTTTTCTGATCTGATAGGTAACACTTCATAGTTATTTAGTCAAAAATTTAATTGACAAATTTGACAAAGTCAATAATACAATCATTGTGCTCAGTTTACTAATATATTTAGCTGCTATACTTTTTCTAACAACCATACATTGGCTTCTTGACTATTTTAAAAGCTTTTTAAAACTTCGCTTTGCCATTTAATATGTTTTGGATACATGTCTCATCTCTCTAAAGACACAATTAAGTATTTTCAAAATTTGATGGTCATAGCCATCATCCAGGGAGCCTGGTGACAGTTCTTAGTTCTTGGCTTTACCCCTAGAAGTTTGATTCCATGGATTTGCAATGGAATTCAACAATGTTACTTTTCATAAGCACTGTAGGGCACTCTGAACAGAAGGAGCAAGACGTACCTTGTTTACTACGGCATAGAGACAAATTTCAGACTTTTATTCAAATTTTCTACAGAATACACACATAACAGGTACTTCATTAAGTCTCAAGTGAATGAATGAATCAGTGAAAAAATGAATGCATCTATATGATCTCTTGGGGTCAATGCTCTACCATTTTATTATAGCTAACTGTTACTTTTGATTACTTTCAGATATGATTGAATTCATGGGACCTGTATCCCACTTCATCATGAGTACATTAAGAGTTCTTGAATTCTACTTCTTCTCAATTTTATCCATAATTTTTAATGATCTACACAATTGGATGCCTTTGCATTATCAATAAAATACAGGTAACCATCTCTCTAGCATTCTTTCCTTTCAGCCAAAATCCATCTGGTATCAGCCATGATAGCACTCATTCTACACATTATTTCAGTAATTTCCAAATTCCAGAACACTTAATTGTGCTCATGAGGAACCTGTACATAGACCAAGAGACAGTCATTTGAACATAACAGGAAGATACTGCATGGTTTAAAATCAGGAAAGTTGTTGCTATGAATTAGAACAGACTCAATGGCACCTAGCATCAACAATATACCACATTTGGTAATTCCAGATAGCTATAGGTTGAAATTCCTGACATTTTGCATCTCTCCCTAGATCCACACCAAATCTATGTCTTTTATTAACTCTGTGAAGTACTTTGTTCAACAAAGCAGATAAAGAATAAATCCTCTTCCATATGATAAAATATTCCCAACTCCCATTGTTTTCTCTTTTCACCATTTTTGCCAGCAACTTTTGAGAATCTCATGCACTGTGTGGTCACCATTCTACTCCATTTAATCAGCACACTAAATTTTTGAAAAGGGAATTTTGCAATAAGAAAAGCACCAATGAAAGTTTGCAATCAGTCATCTTATCCATTCCAAGCTCATAGAATTGGCTTGATTACTATTTGGAGGATTTTAATATATTACCTTTCATATACCCTGAGGTTAAAAGGTAACAAAGAGTGGGTGAGCCTGGTGTAATTCAGTAGATGCCAGAAGTGCATTATTAGGACTTTAGGACTGTACTTTTTAATGGAAGCAACCTGTTCACATAGACCAAAACTGAAATTTCTAACCTTAAGGCAGTTAGAAATCAGTGAAAAATAAAAGACGACTCAACCATTCGTATTATATATAACCAAAAGCTCTTCTTTGAGTACTGCATTAGAAATTATTATTTTTCTTCTGACTCTTAAGTAACATCTATTGGAAAATTCAGGGAAATAAAAAAATGTGTAACAACAACAGCACATTATCCATAATCTCATTCTTTAACCAAAACTACAATTAATGTTTTTGTGTACCATCTTTTATTATAAGAGTCTTAAATGTATTTGAATCATACAATTTTGCATCCGCTTTTTTTCGCTTTGTATTCCACTGCTAGCAAATTTGTGTTATCTTAAATATTAGAAAATATTCATTACAGTATATTACTCTGATATACGAACGTACTATAACTTACTTATCTGCCTCCTTTTATCAGATATTTATGTTGTTGTTATTATTTTTTCTAATAGAAAGACGTTGTCACATATGAACAAGTGGGTACACCTCTTATTATTTGCTTAAGATAAATTCTAGGGAGTGGAATTCTAAAACATATTATCTAATTGCTCTTTTAAAAATTTTGTCAATTCATATCATCATCAGTGTTGTTTGAGAGTACTCACTTTCCATAGCATCATCATCTTAGGACAGGTACAAAACAGTACCTCAGTGATTCATTTTCTTTTCTTTGATTAGTAATAGTTTTCATACAAATGCAAGCTTTAACTTCTTCCTTTAATTTTTTTTTTTTTTTTTTTTTCATTAGTTGGGAGAGCTGGGAAAGAAATAGTGGAAAGTTCCATCTCAAGTATGCTTTCTGTCAGGGATATAAGTCAGTGAATTAGTAATGAAGGGCCAGAAAAACTGAAGACGTTCAAATGTAGTTAATCACTTGATCCTCTTGATTTTGACCAGAGAATATGGAGAAAAACAAATGACATTCAGAAGACAAGAATGAGTTCATAATAAATGCTTAGCTTAAAAGTTTAATCCATTTGAGATTAAACTGATTATAGACCACTTGGTTAAGAGTATCAGTTTTTGCATCCTGCAGCCGTGACTTAAAATTCTAGCACTATCATTTATTACTTGGGCAATTTTGACCACAGTATATATTTTCTCAGTAAAGTGAGAATAACTAAGACAAGTTCATAAGATTATCTTCAGTATGAGATAGCTGTTATAAATTTATGTACAACTCTTTGAAGAGAAAAGACATTTACTAAAGGGTAGTAAGGAGCTCTGGTAGCATAGTGGCTAAAGCACTTGACTGCTAACCAGAAGTCTGGCGGTTCAAACCCACCAGCCACTCCTCAGAAGGAAGGTTGGGCAATCCTACTTCCA
>NW_006921590.1:2198499-2200355 GCF_000298275.1 Orycteropus afer afer | reverse complement strand
CCCACCAGCCACTCCTCAGAAGGAAGGTTGGGCAATCCTACTTCCATAGTGATACTGCCTCAGAAACCCAAGGAGGGGTCGCTATGAGTCGGGGTCGACTCGACGGCACATAACAACAACAACAACAGTATGGGTAATAGCAGTAAACGTTGTTATTAATATGTTGTGTTTGCTGTTACTCTTAAGCAAGGCAGTCTGACAGAGAGGCGAGATCAATGGTGACTTACAAGGCCCTAGGTACTATGGATGGGACAACTCCATGAAGGTATGCCCTCAAAACATCAGCCTCCTACTCTGCCCGCCCCCCAACAACTCACCATCTGCCACTGTTGACTGAAATGTACCTTTAGAGATTGGTTAATTTACTTTAAACTTTATATATTTTAAAGTGGAAAAATGAGAACTTTTGTTTATTTAAATGAATCATTTATTAATTTATCCTTCAATGTGAATTATTGATTAGATTTTGAGTGCAAATTTTAATAATGAGAAACTGGAGTGTTTTGTTTGCTTCTAGGGGTAGTGAAGAATTAATTATCTTGGCTTATCACTGACTTGGGAAAAACCAAAAAAACACACTGAAACAAACAAATGGTAGTAATCCATACAAATAGTTAGGAAGGAAATGTATTGCATTAGAATAGGAATTTGTCAGTCGAGTACAATGAACATATTTGGTAAACTTGTTGTAGAGGGAAACAAATTTATTGTATCATGTATTCAATTGTAAGGTATAAAATGGGTTATCTACTTCATTAAATCCAGGAGAACAAGATAATATGGGGAAAGAGACAATATAACTACAATAAAGCAGAAATACTACTAAAACTCAAAAAAATGAACAGCCTGTGTTTTAACATGCTCAACTCTTATCACTGGTCATGGGACTCCCTCCTCTTGATAATGTTATCTTAATAATTAAGGCCATATGCAAGCATCGATTAGGCGGCCCAACAACATGTCATTTGGGAAAAACTGGAAGTGTTATGGATAAAGCATGAGACCAGGAGTGTGTGACCTTGAATTCTAATAAAAGAAATCTTCATGAGAGGGACAGGTCCAGACCTTCTTGAGGATGTTGAAGACAAGTTGTACCCCCCACCACAGTCAAAGTCAATGAAAATAAATTAGGTGCTTCATGTCCTACTCTTCTACTGGAGGCATTGCTCAGAATCTCTGAAACTAGAGACAGCAGAGCTCTTTATCCTGGTGGCTGGTGTGGAGTGGCTTATGGATGCCAGGTTTGTGTTTTCAGTTATGTGGCATCTTGTGTCAATGCCTGTTTCCCATTTAGTTACAACTACCCAGAAAAAGTAACACATTCATGGGGACTAGAATTTTCAGAAATAGAGACTACAGCAAAGGATCTCTAGAATGATGGAGATGTGAGGGTTTTTGTTTTTACTTTTAGTCAACCACACCCATAGCACTAAGTATATCATTTTACTCCCTCAGGAGTACGTTGTTCATTAGTTGATGAAGATGAATTGACAAGATTAAGTTGGAGAATATGCAGATGACTCATTAGACTGACTAATTTTATTTGTATTATTAGTACATTAAGTAGTTCCAGCTATTAACCAGAAGGTCAGTGCTTTGAACCCACCAGATGCTCTGTGGAAGAAAGATGAGGCTGTCTGCTTCTATAAAGATGTACAGCCTTGGAAATCTAATGGGGATTGCTGTAAGTCAGAATCAACTTGATAGCAATAAGTTTTGGTTTTATGGGGAAAATAGAAATAGTAGGTAAAATATGGTGCTTTGAGGAATCAGGTCACCATTTGATCTGCTGTAAGGCTGATACTTAGGGAGCTCTGGTAGCATAGTGCCTAAGGCGCTTGACTGCTAACCAGAAG
>NW_006921590.1:2176212-2198399 GCF_000298275.1 Orycteropus afer afer | reverse complement strand
CTACTTCTGTAGTGATACTGCCTCGGAAACCCAAGGAGGGGTCGCTATGAGTCGGGGCCTACTCGACTGCACATAACAACAACAACAACAACAAAGGCTGTTACTAGTCTAGCCACTTTCTGTTCCACTGTGAATAATTATGACCCATTTAATCGAAACACTGTTATTCAGATTTCCATCACTGGTAAACTTTAGAAATCTGAAACTAACGTCTGAAGACTTGTTATTAATAAAAAGAAAGAAAAAAATTCAGTCTTAACCTAGTCACCTCCTGATAATGCATGCAAGAATTCATTACTGAGTCTTCATACTGGCTTGGTCCACCCCTCTGCTTCCCTACCCCTTTCCCTTGGACCACTTTCCTCCATGTATTTCCTTCTGGATTTGTACTCTCACTAGAAGATGAATCTATAGAGAAACTGAATTGAAATAATTCATTTTTATTGCTTATAGAATTGATAGAAAGTAAGTTTAAATGAGAGAAATGAGATTTTATCCCCTTCTGCAGATTTCACTTGTCTCACCCATATTTATTGATTGCCTGCTGTGCAGTAGGTACAGTGGGGAATATAGACAGTGGAAAGCACGATCTCTGTCTTCCAAGATTTTAATCTTAAAAAAAAAAATCTATATATAAATTTTGCTATCTTAAATCGTCTGTTGAAGAAGGCTGATATAAGTAAACGCATACTCATTGAAAATTAGCTCCAACACCAGGAAGTGTCATATAAATAAACAATAAATGATGGGAGAATTCAGTTTAGACAGTGGGATGTTTAGAGGATGTGTGATGAGGAAAAGATTTGCTAAAGAACAGGCAGTTGTCATAAGTTAGATTTCTAAGGAAATAATACCAGTAGTTATTTCAAATTCTAAAATTATTAATGTTGATAATACAAAATTAAAAACTACATAAAAGCATAAGGAGAAAAATAAAAATTAGTCATAACCCCACCACCTAGTTAGAGATCTATTGTTAGTTTTTTGCTGTATATTATTGTAAGTTATTATTTTCCCTCTTAAATACATATGTATCTTTGCAGTTTTATTGTGTCAGTCAGGGCCTTCGTATTCCTATTATGTCAGTCAGGAGTTGCAATACTCCAGTTATATAGAGGTGGGTTAAATGTAGGGAAACCAGGAAAGTGAGGTAGTAACCTAGAGGTAGTAATACTAAAGGAGCTATTGCCAACTCTAGGATATTGATAAGTGATGAGGGGAGGGTGTGCTTACTGGAATCTGGAAGCAGAGATAGTAGCCACCTTGAAAGGAGTAAAGACCTTTTGCCCAAGTAACCTCACAGAAAGAGAACTGAGAGAACATATACTCTGATCTCTATCTCTTCCCCTTGTCTCCTATCTCCTGCTAGGCTTGCCACTGACCAAACCCAACTGGAAGACAGGTCAGGAAAGCCCATTAAGTAATGTATATGGACTAGTTTTCTAGGTCAGAGAGCAAGACAAAGAGTCGTAAATAAATCTGAAAGGGCTGATCAACACATCTTCCAAAATAGTATCAAACTATAAGTACTATTTTATAACCTAAACTGTGACTGTTAAATATGTCATTAAATATTCTCCTTTGATGTTATCTTTAACTGTTATGTATCATTCCATCAAATTGGTGTACTATAAATTATTCAATGACTACCTTATCATAGAACATTTAAGATACTTGGATGCTTTCAATTTTTTTACTTCTAAAATTAATGCTGTATGAATACAGTGTAAATATGTATATATATATATATATATATATATATATATATATATATGCTTATCTATCTATGTATCTATCTAAATACATATTCTTCTTGGGTGGTACAAATACTTAAGCACTCGATTACGAGCTGAAAGGTTGGCAGTTCCAACTCTCCCACAGATGCTTCAGGACAGGCCTGATGATTTGCTTCTGAAAGGTCACACAGCCTTGAAAACCCTATGAAGTGGTACTACCCTGCATACATGGCAGCACCAGAAGTTGAAATTGATTCAATGGCAACTAACAACAAGAATACAATATGTGGATATATACATATACATATATATACAGATACACACATACATAAATACAATAAACACATAGGTGTATGTTATTGTCATTAGGTGCTGTCAAGTCAATTTCAACTCATAGTGACCCTATGTATGGGAGAATGAAACACTGTCCTTTACTGTGCCATCCTTACAGTCTCTGCTGAGCTTGAGCCCATCCTTGAAACCACTGTGTCAGTACATCTTGTTGAGGGTCTTCCCCTTGTTCTCTAACCCTCCAGGTAATGGTCTTCTCACAACACGGCCAAAGTAGATGAGATGAAGTCTGGCCATTCTTGCTTCTAAGGAGCAGGATGGCTGCACTTCTTCCAGGGCAGATTTGTTCATTCTTCTGGCAGTCTGTGATATTGTCACTATTCTTCACCAACACTACAGAACTACAAAAGAATCAACTTTTCTTCAGTCTTCCTTATTCATTGTCCTGTTTCACATGCATATGAAGTGATTAAGAATACCATGGCTTGGGTAAGGCACACCTTACTCATCAAAGTTTGCTCCTTAACACTTTAAAGAGGTTTTTGCAACAGGTTTGCCCAGTGCAATATGACATCTGACTTCCTGACTGCTACTTCCATGGGTGTTGAGTGTAGATTCAAGGAAAATGAAATTACTAACAACTTCAATCTTTTCTCCATTTATTGTGATGTTGCTTATTGGTCCAGTTGTGAGGATTTTTGTTTTCTTTATTACTTCAAAATTATACTTGGATTATACTTCAAATAATCCATACTGAAGACTATAGTCTTTGATCTTCATCAGTAAGTGCTTAAAGTCACTTCACTGTCAGCAAGCAAGGTTATGTCATCTGCATATTCCAGGTTGTTATTCCCTACAGTCCTGATGATGAATTCTTATTCATGTAGTCCAGTTTCTCAGATTATTTGCTCAGCATACAGACTGAATGAGGATGGTGAAAAGACACAACCTTGACACACTTCCTTCCTGATTTTAAACCATGCAGTATCCCATTGTTCTGTTCAAACAATTTCCTCTTGGCCTATGTACACGGTCCTCATATCTTCTGCAATTCCTATTCTTCGCAATATTATCCATAATTTGTTATGATCCACACAGTTGAATGCCTTTTCAAAGTCAATGTAACAGGTAAATATCATTCTGGTATTCTTTCCTTTGAGCCAAGATCCATGTGACACTAGCGAGGATATCCCTGGTTCTATGTCCTCTTTTGAATCCAGCTTACATTTCTGGAAGTTCCCTGTCCATATACTGCTGTAATTGTTTTTGATTAATTGTCAGAAAATTTTATTTGTGTGTGATATTAATGGTATTGTTAGATAATTTCCACATTCTGTTGGATCATCTTTCTTTGGAATGGGCACAAATATGGATCTCTTCTAGACAGTTGGTCAGGTAGCTGCCTTCCAAATTTTCTGGCATAAATGAGCAAGAACCTCCAGCACTGTAGCAATTTGTTGAAATATCTCAATGGGTATTCTGCCACTTCCTGGGGACTTGTTTTTCTTCAAAGCCTTCAGTGCCATTTGGACTTTATCTTTCAATACCATTGGTTCTTGATCATAAGTTACCTCCTGAAATGGTTGAACATCAACCAGTTCTTTTTGGCCCCGTGACTCTCTGTATTCCTTCCATCTTCTTTTGATGCTTCCTTCATCATTCAATATTTTGCCCTTAGAATCTTCCAGTATTACAACTCAAGCCTTGAAATTTTCTTCAATTCTTTCAGCTAGAGAAATGCCAAACTTGTTCTTCCCTTTTGATTTTCTAATTCTAGGTCTTTGCACATTTCATTATAATACTTTGTCTTCTCAAATCACCCTTTGAAATCTTTTGTTCAGCTCTTTTATTTCAATATTTCTTCCTTTTGCTTTAGCTACTCTCCATTCAAGAGCAAGTTTCAGAGTCTCTTCTGACATCCATTTTGATCTTTCCTTCCTTTCCTGTCTTTTTAATGACCTTTTGCTTTCTTCATGGATGATGTTCTTGTTGTCATCCCACAACTGGTCTGGTCTTCAGTCATTGTGTTCAGTGTGTCAAATCTGTTTTTCATATGTTTCTAAATTCAGATGGGATATACTCAAGGTTATATTTTGGCTCTTCTAGACTTACTTTAATTTTCTTAGGCTTCAACTTGAACTTGCATATGAGCAATTGGTGGTCTGTTCCATAGTCTGTTTCTGGATCTGTTTCGACTCATGAGATTGAGCTTCTCCATCACCTCTTTGAACAGATGTATTTATTTGATTTCTGTATATTCCATCTGGTGAGGGCTATGTGTATAGTTGCTGTTTGTGTTGTTAAAAAAAGAGTATCTGCAATAAATAATTTGTTGGTTTTGCAGAATTCTATCAGGCGATTTCTAGCATCATTTCTATCTCCCAGCCCACATTTTCCAACTACTAAGGCTTCTTTTTTATTTCCAACTTTCATATTCCTATCACCAGTAATGATTACTTCATCTTGATTGCACATTTGGTCAATGTCGGCTGGCAGAAGTTGATGAAACATCTTCAAATTCTTCATTGTTGGCTTTGATGGTCAGTAAATAAATTTGAATAGTAGTCAAATTAACTGGTCTTCCTTGTAGGTGTATGGATATTATTCTTTCACTGACAGCGTTGTACTTCAGGATAATCTCGAAATATTCTTTTTGATGATGAATGCAAAATTATTCCTCTTCAATTTGCCATGTCCAGCATAGTAAATCATAGGATTATCTGATTAAAAATGGCCAATGCCAGTCCATTTCAGCTCACTTAATGCCTAGGATACCAATCTTTATGCATTCCATTTTGTTTTTAACAACTTCCAGTATTCCGAGATGCATGCTTTGTCCACTACACTGTTATTAATGAAAGTTTCCAGCTATTTATTCCCATTTTAATTTGTACCCCATCAGCATATGAGAGTCCCCAAAATTTTACTCCATCCATATCACTAAGGTTGACTCTACTTTCAGGAGACAGCTCTTCCCCAGTCATATTTTGAGCGGCTTCCAACCTGAGGGGCTCATCTTTTTGCACTATATCAGACAGTGTTTCAGGGCTATTCATAATATTTTCTAGTAATATATCAGACTGTGTTTCACTGTTATTCATCAGGTTTTCAGTGGCCAATTTTTTCAGAAGTGTATGTCCCTGTCCTTCTTCCCAGTCTGTCTTAGTCTGGAAGCTCTGCTGAAACCTATCCATCACGGGTGACCATGCTTGTATTCAGAATACTGGTAGCATAGCCTCAAGTTTCACAAACACACAAGCCACTGCACTACAACAAATTGATTATATGTGTATATATGCATATATTTATATATACATATGCACACATACACATATATTTATATACATGCACATGTGTTTTTTGTATATATGTGTGTGCGTGTGTGTGGATAGGTAGATAGAAAGACGGATAGATAGATCTAGGTCTATACCTATTTAGGTACATAGAAAGGTGAATGCATATTGATATCTCTAGCATAAATCTTTATTTTCTTACTATCAGTTCCAACAGTGGGATTGCTTGATCGGAGGGTATACTTAATGCTTTTGATTAATATTGGCAAGTTATCCTCAAGAAGCTTATCAATGTAGTAAAGTATATTTTTAAGGAGTAAAATTTTGACATATAGAGACAGCTAGACTGTTGATACCTGGATATTTGGAGAAATTTCCATGTGACCAGTATGAAAAAAGGAGTGGAACTAAAAAGACATGTTATATTCATCAGTGGACAACTCATGTAGTTTGACTTTGGTATTATTAGTAATGGAATTTAATAGTTCATCTCACACTTATACTGTCAAAAAATCCTAGTACTATGATGGACCCGAATTGTAATACAAGGCAACCCAATATAGGAGAGCTTCAGAAAAACAAACCAAAAATACCAAGTACCCATAAATAGATTCCAGATTAAAACAGGTAAAATGGGGACGTTTCAACTCAGCATACAAAAGAATTATGTACGTGGTAGAATTTTGTTCAGTGTGTGCAGACAAGCTTCATACAACAGATAAAGCTAAAGGGACCTGTGACGAATTTCTGTTTAGATCATATGAGTCAAGCACTTATTTGCTTTGTGACTTGAGGCAAGTCTCTCTGTGTGAGGGTGATAGGCTTTCTGTTGAAAAGTTTTTAGCTCAGTGTCTGGTATGTGGCCATGACCCACAAGTTTTCACTACTAAGGAATGAGTCAAGGAGCAAACAGTGACTGTGTCTTGGACTTCTCTTTCATTCAGTGTTGGCCCATTGATTAAGACAGGACAACACATCAACAGGCTGGTGGTGTGGGTGTTGTGCAGTTAAATAGCATTTAGCTTAATATTTATTGAACAGGATACAGGTTTTCAGCTAGTAAAAGAAAATAATTGATTTATCTAAGATAAATCTACAGAAAAGTAGAATTTTATCAATTGTAAATTTTATTTCAAAACCTTTTTAAGGGAGCTCTGGTGACGTAGTGACTAAGGCATTTGACTGCTAACCAGAAGACTGGCAGTTCAAACCCACCAGCCACTGCTCCGAAGGAAGATTGGGCAATCTATTTCCGTAGTGATACCACCTCAGAAACCCAAGAAGGAGTTGCTATGAGTTGGGATCAACTCTATAGCAGTGAGTTTGGTTTGGGTTTTTTTGTTTTTTGTGTGTTTTTTTAACTTTGTTAAATCCATTGTAGTCTGTTACCATGTACTTGCATTTAAGTACTACTAGATCATCCAGTAAATGATGACTAGAATTCACATATGAGTTTTTTTCCCTTGTTGCCAATGACTCAGTTAAGACTTATGGTGACCCCTTATGTTGCAGGCAAGAACTGCTTTACAAGCTTTCTTGGCTATAAGCTTTGTGGATGTATATACCCAGGCCTTTCTTCTGCAGTGCTGCAGAGTGTGTTTGAACTGCTAGCCTTTAGGTTAGTAGCCAGTTGCAAATAGCTTGCTCCACCCAGTAAGTCTCTGAAATATTCTATAGATAGTCCCTGATTTATAATCTATTTGAGTCGTGAAGAACTTCACTTAAGACCATCCTTATCATTAGTAATACGTACTGGATACAGTGTTACAGTGCATAATTTGCTAATGTTATCATTCTCAGATACTCACTTGAAGGTATTCAGTTTTATGATTTACTCTTCAAGACATTGCCTTATTTAAAGGTACAGATAATAAAAGAGAGTAATCATGAAAACTTTTTAAAAAAGGTATTCAATTTAAGTTAGAACTGACCTATGCCACAGTCTTCAGAATGAAACCCTGTCATAAATCGGGGACTACCTGTATTCATTAGTATATATATGCCTTTTATTTTGTCTGCACAGATTCCACTTACCCTTCTTTAGGTGACGTTATCCAAATTTCCCTCTGCAAAAGGCTTTCCAGTTTTCAGTTCATAAGGTTTGAGTGGACATCTGAGAATGGAACTTGTGACGTAGACCTACCCGTTCAGAGCACAGGACTTCCCTAATCTCAGTGAACCTTCTCTGAACCTCAGTTTAGGAATGAGCATGTGATCCAAGTTGATGAAATCCAAGTGAAACCCGGGATTTTATGGGCCTCTCAATGAAATCTTGCTCTTTCTCACTGGACTTAGCAACATAAGACTTAAAGTTTGAATCTGCCTTAGTCATTAGGATATTTAAAGAGAGGTCAATGTGGAGATAGGCTGCAGAGAGCTGAGCTGAGAGATGGAAAGAGAAAAACCAGCTTCTAGCACTCCCTTGACTGCACATAACAACAACAACAACAAGCACCCCCTTGAGCCCTGGATCAAGCTATACATGAAGTTAAGCAAGAGGCAATAATTTTTCTTTTTCAGCCTCAATAAGTTTGATTTGAGGTTTTCTGTAGTTTCATCTAAGAGGTGGCTAATACATACACTGAGTTCAGTAGTTTATTTTTCATGTAATTGTGAGGTCAGGGGTAGGATTTTAATTCTTCATAGTTCCCATGGTAGAGCTAAAAAGTAAATTTCATGCCATTCAACAGTTTGAGAACCAAAAAGCTAGAATGTGCTGGAGGTCAACACAATGCCTCTTTGCACGTGAGGACATAATTTTGTATCTTCTAATCAAGAGAAACTTTAGCAGAAAGCCATCTCTTTACTGAAATACTATACTTCTAAAATAAATACGTATGTAAGCAAACATGTGAACATTGTGGCAGAATCTCTCCTTTTCATCAAAATAGAATCTCCTCAGAAGAGAGAAACTTGCATTTGTTGGACTTTTTCTTTTCATTTTCTTTTGAAAGTCAGCATTGTCTGGTCTCAGTGTACAACAAGTCATTTGTGTCTTTTGCTGTAGTCTTTTCTCAGGATAAAAGTGACACATATAACTGCCAGCTCCAATCCCTTCTCTGCAGACTGATTTCCTCACTGCTTTTATCTCAGCAGTTGCTAATGTCACAAATAGGCAGACTTTGAAGTCTGAGGGAGGGGACAAGAGCAGCACAACTCCTTAACTGTACAGCCACCAGGAAACTTCTTCAGAAAACACAATTCCAGCATCCAGTTCAGAATTAGGGAGTTCTTGCTTGAAGAGGAAGAGTTCTCATGGCAAAGTAGAAAAGGCATTTGGCTGTTAACTAGAAGGTCAGCAATTCAAGCCCACTAGCCACTCTGCAGAAGGAAGATGGGGCAATCTACTTCTGTAAAGATTTACAGCCACAGAAACCCAAGGGGGGTTGCTGTGTGTCGGAATTGACTCGATGGTAGTGAGTTTGGTTTGGTTTTGCTTGAAGATGGTAAGAATAATCATTGACCATTGATATCTAAGGAGCTCTGGTAGTGTAGTGTCTAAGGCATTTGACTGCTAACCAGAAGGCTGGCGATTCAAACCCACCAGCCACTCCTCGGAAGGAAGGTTGGGCAATCTACCACCTCAGAAACCCAAGGAGGGGTCACTGTGAGTTGGATTCCATTCCAGGGCAGTACATTGCTGTTGTTGGTTTTGTATTGATATCTAAAACTATTTCCTTACCACTTCTCTTAGTCTTAGAGCCCCTGTGCATGCAAATGGTTAACACACTCAGGTACTAATAGAAAGGGTGTGGTGGTTGAAGTCCACGCAGAGGTTCTTTAAAAGAAAGATCTGGCCATGTACTTCCAAATTACCAGCCCTACAGATTTTGATAATCGAAAATTATTGGAGCACTGTTCTCTTCTGACACACATGGAGTCACCGTGTCTTGGAACTGGCTTGATGAAAATCGTTTTGGTTTTCTTAGTGTATTCTCAGGATGAATCTGAAGAGAAAGAAAGATAGAGAATATGGGCCCCTTGAAGAATTCCTGGCCACTTCCATGAACGTTTTCATTGTGTTCCTTTTGTGGTCAGGAGGATGAGGGTAAAAGCCAAGCGATCCTTGAAATGGAGAAGATAAGAAGACTTGGCTTTTGCCTTTTTCCTCTCAGTACTTGTTTTTCCATTTATATCCTGCAGGGGTCATTCAGGTGTCCTTGAGTGGTACAAATGGTTAACATGCTTGCCTGCTAACTGAGAAGCTAGAGGTTTCAGTCCACTCAGATGCACTGTGGAAGAAAGGCCTGGCAGTGTATTTCTGAAAAATTAGCCTTTGAAAACCCTACAGAGTACAGTTGTGCTCTGATATACATGGCAGCACCCTAAGTCAGAATCAACTCAGCAGCAACTGGTTTAGACACTGCAGCCTGACAAGAGACTCACAAAAGACAATGAATTATTTGTCAATTGCTTTGAACTCTCAGAATAAAATGTGGTGTCACTCTTCTCCAGTATTTTTGTTCATTTCCTCTATACTGCGTAGATGGAAATGAACTCTAAATTAATTAGGTAGGTAGGCAGAAGGTAGAAGTCTTGAAAATTTAATTTTCTAAGATCTTCTCCCTCTTTTCTCTCCTTCCTACTCTTCCATCCTTATTTTATGTTATTTTCCACCTTAGAAGAGGAGGAAGAGGAGGAAAATTTCTTCTGAAAACTGTCATTGTCCACCTTCATTGAGAAGTCCATTGCATAAAATGTGATTCCAAAGTTCAGGACTTTCCCCCTTTGCTGTCCTCTCCCCTAGCTGTGTGCTTTAATTTTCCATCTGCCTCTCTTGCTTTTCTCCGTTTCTCACATTCTTTCTGCTTCCTGTTTTCATGTAGTTTTTTTCAAGCTTACCCCCACACAACTTTTCATTGTCACTTTTCCCTACTCCTCTCTCTCACCAAATATTTACATTCAGCTTCCCTCTTTAGAAATCTTTCTTTTTGAAGTTCTCCTGACTCCTGGGGCTCTGGACTGCAATTGCCCAGGGTGCCTTAAAGTCTTAGGGGAAAGGCCTTGGAAATTTTAATGGGACAGTAACATTCCAAACTCAGCATGAATGGCTGAGAATCTACAATTCTCTCTGGCATGAGATTTTTCCAGAGGCCCTGTCCATAATCCATGATGCTTTCATGCCAGAATTTGAGATTTCCAGATGTGATATTAGGGCTGGGGCCAGTTTGCCTACAAAAGCAAATCTGAAGTTTAGCCTCTTTTAATGTTAAAAAAAAAAGTGCTCTTTCCCTAACTTTGTTCCTTTTATTTTTTTTGGATACTTTTATCAATCACATGACTTGGAGTGCTCACATTTAGATTAGAAATATTAAGGTACTGGGAGTATAATTATTTCACGGGTGTTAACATAGTGAGTTCTATAAACTTGTATCCAGCATCCATTCCTTCTGTGACAGAAGCTCACATTTCCTTTTAATGCCCGTTTTAAATATGTAGGTATAACTTAAACTTTATTTGCATATTCATGAGAAAAGCTCTTTTTCTTCCTGTCTCCTAATTCCCAACATGGTTGGGTGTAATTTGACAATTTTTCACAGTCCTGGTAAAAGGTCAATTTCTAGAGGTAAGAAATATTCAGGAAAGAAAAAATACATGTATTACAAACTCCAGTACAGAGAACATTGCTAGATGGGCTTCTGGAATGAGACACTGGCCATACCCCTGCAAGCAGGCTGTGGTGTGATAGAAGTAACATGCCAATTGCAGCTCTGTTATCCTTGGAAAGTTACTGAGAGAATTTAAGCCTCAGTGCCTCATCTTTAAACCATAATCTGGAATAATAATGATTATCTTACAAAATCTTTTTTAGAGGATTAGATAAAATAGTATTTGTAAAGTACCCAGCACATTTGTATTTAAACACTTAATAACTTCCAGACTGGAGTCTGAGTAGTCTGCAGATACTCACTCTTCCATTCCTCCTAATCCCCCTGTGAGATATTACCTATTCTCATTATCATTCCCATTTTGTAGAGAAGGGAATTAACTACAAAAGGTAAGGTCTCACAAACTAGTGAGAGAACTTTCAAGAGGCATCTGACAACCAAGACCCTGACTTAACCACAGGGGGGTGCCTTCCATATATAGCATTAGTCCATGAATGTCAACACTCCCATTTTGTTTTTTCTTGATTTCCTGTGATGTCTTTCAGTTTCATGATCTGAATAGTATTATTTTACCTGTAATATGACTGCTTTCTTGATACTTGACTTCCTCTTTTAATGTTACTATTTTCTTAACTGGTTCCTTTCCCATTATCCTTTCCTTTTGTCTAAACTTCAACGTTTCAATCCCCTAACAAATTTCTGCCTTCTTAGGGCTACACTTATTGTATAATGGTATATGGTTCATCTTGATGGTTCCTTTTTGTTCAATGAGAGCTCATAGGTAGAATTCTGTTAATTGCCAGAAATAAATTATAGCTGGCATAAAATATACAACTTGTGTTTGGTTTTGAATGTCTAGTTTTCTATAACTACATTCTATAATAGAGTACTTGATTTTTTGTAAGATTTTTCTTGGCTTGATCTTCAAGGCAGGTAATCCCACTCTAGCTGATGTCCTCCTGAGCACTAGTCCTCTTACCATATTTACTTACTCCAGTGTTTATGGCTGGAACATAATACAATAGGTAAATTCAGTTTACAGAATGTAATTTTAAGTATGTCTTTAAGAATTGAATAATAATCTCTCTCAAGAGTTAGTTACTCCCTATTGCCTAACTCTTTACCCCCAAATTCCTACCATTAACTTACCACCAGCCTGGTCTTATAGGCCTATGAGTTTGTGATGAGTGTTTTAGCATTTGATTACTCATTAGTCCAAGGTAGTATTGATGTCTTTTGCCTTATTTCTAAGTTTCTTTTTCCTTGCATTCTGTTTTGTGTTGACTACACCATCAATCCATTTGGAGAACGAGGATGAGTCTGGCTTTTCCTCACTTTTTGTGTGAGTCCTGTCCAAGTGTTTTAATTGTTTTTTCACTCTTGGCTCTTCCATGACCACTGGTTCCTCAGTTGGGTCTGAGGCTTCATGAATCTCCCTGTCAATTTCTAGACTAGTCCCATGGCAGCTGCAGTGCGTTTTTCTCCCTTAGTCTACTTTCTAACTTTTGAGCTTCCAGTACACTCAGCTTCTACACTGTTAATATTAGAAGGACTGTTTTCCTTTTCTGCCTGGTCCATCTTTTGTGACATTGAGTCAGTCTTTTTTTTTTTTTTTTTTTAATTTCATTGTGGTGAAAACATACTCAACAAGACATTTGGCAGCATAACAACTTCCATGTTTACCACTCAGGGACAATGATGATGTTTTTCATGTTGTACCACCATTAGTGCTATCCTCTTCCAAAATATGCCACCACTATTAGCATAAACTCAATGCCCTGCAAACAAAAACTTCCCCTTTCCCCCTCCCTCCTATCCCTAGTAACCACGAATAATCTTTGGTATATATGCTATATGTATGTGTGTGTGTGTATACACACACACACACACACACACATATATGTATGTATATGTTTCTCCCTCCCCCCAACATATCTAGAAATTTAGCCTTCCCTCCACCCATCCCTGGTAACTAACAGAGGAAATTTCCTTCTATATATAAACCTTTCCTTGACTTTTTACAATAGTGGAATAATACAATATTTGTCCTTCTGTGATTGATATTTCACTCACCATAATGTTCTACAAGTCCATCCATGTTATGTGGTGTTTTTCAGATTCTACATTATTCTTTAGAGTTGCATAGTATTCCATTATGTGTACATACCATGGTTTGTTTATCCATTCCTCAGTTGCTGGGCACTTAGGTTGTTTCCAACTCATTGCTATTGTGAATAGTGCTATGATGAACATGGGTGTGCATACATTTAGTTGTCCTGCCTCTCACTTCCTTAGGATATGTTCTAGTAATGGGATTGCTGGATCAAATGGTATTTCTATTACCAACTTTTTAAGGAATCACCATACTGATTTCCACAGTGATTGTGTCATTCTACAGCCCCCACCCCTCAGCAGTATATGAGAGTCTCAATCTGTCCACATCCTTGCCAGCATTTGTTATATTCTGCCTTGTCGGACTTTGCTGTTAATGCTGGGGTAAGATGGTATCACATAGTTGTTTTGATTTGCATCTCTCTAATGGCTAATGATTGTGAACTTCATGTGTTTGTTGGCTGCCTGAATATTTTATTTGATGAACTCTGTTCATATCTTATGATCATTTTTAAATTAGATTGTTTATCTTTTTGATGTTGAGGTTTTGCAGTTTTCTATAAATTGTAGAGATAAGTCCTTTGTGTAATATGTCATTGCCGAATTTTTTCCCATTCTGTAAGTTCTCCTTGTACTCTTTTAGAGAAATCTTTTGATGCACATAATAATTTAATTTTTAGATGATCCTAGTCATCTAGTTTATCTTCTGCTGTTTGTGCATCTTGTATTATGCTTGATAGTATCTTTATGCCATAAAGTAGGGCCCCTTTATTTGTCCCTATTTTTTCTTTGATGAACTTTATAATTTTAGGTTTCATATTTAAGTTTTTGATCCATCTGGACTTCGTTTTTGTGTGTGGTATGAGGTATGATCTTGTTTCACTTTTCTGAATATGGATATGCAGTTTTGCCAGCACCGTTTGTGAAAGGCACTATCTCTTCCTCATTTAATGAATTTAATTAAGCCTTTTTGTCAAAGATCAGCTGACAGTAGGTTGGTGGATCAATTTCTGAGTTCTCAGTTCTGCTCCATTGGTCTATGTGTCATTGTACTAATACCAGGCTGTTTTGACAATTGTGGCTGTGTAGTAGGTTTCAAGATCTGAGAGTATGAGACCTCCTACTTTTGTTTTCCTTCTGCAACAATGTTTTGTTTATCCAAGGTCTCTTTGCTTTCCATATAAAATTAGTGATTGGTTTTTCCATGTTTTCAAAGAATGTTGATGGAATTTAGCTCAAGATTGCATTAAATGTATAGATTACTTTTGGTAGTATTGACATCTTCACAATGTTCAATCTTTCTATTCATGAGCATGATATGTTATTCTATTTATGTAGATCTCTTATTGTTTCTTGAAGCAGTGTTTTATAGTTTTCTTTGTATAGGTCTTTAGTGTTCCTGGTAAGATTTATTTCCAAATATCTTATCCTTTTTGTAGCTATTATAAGTCATATTAATGTATTTATTTCCTTTTCAGAGACCTCCTTGCGTGTACAGGAATCCAGCTGATATTTGAATGTTGATCTTGTATCTTGCCACCATGCTAAATCTTTCAATAAGTTAGAGTGTTTTCTTGCCTAGTCTTTTGGGTTTTCTATATATACGATCATATAATCTGCACACCAGCATAGTTTTACTTCTTCCTTAGCAATTTGGAAGCATTTTATTTCCCTTTCTTGCCTTATTGCCCTGGGTAGGACTTCCAATACAATGTTGAATAGAAGTAGAAATAGAAGGCATCCTTGTTTGGTTCCTGATGTCAAGGTGACTGGTTTCAGTCTCTCTCCATTGAGAATAATACTGGTTATTGGTTTTGCATACATGCCCTTTAATATGTTGAAGAATTTCCCTTTCATTCCTATTTTTCTGAGAGTTGTGATCAGGAATGGGTGTTGGATTGTATCAAATGTCTTTTCTACATCGATTGATATGATTATGTGATTATTTTCCTTTATATTACTTATGTGATGGATTACATTGATTGTTTTTCTAATGTTGAACCATCCTTGAATATCTTGTATGAATCTCACTTGCTCATGATGTATTATTTTTCAATATGTTGTTGGAATCTATGGGCTAGGATTTTGTTAAAGATTTTTGCATCTATATTTATGAGGGATATTGGTCTGTAGTTTTCCTTTCTAGTGGTGTCTTTGCCTGATTTTGGCATCAGAGTTAATGCTTTCTTCATAAAATGAATTTGCCAGGACTCCATCCTTTTCTTTTTTCTGGAATAGTTTGAGTAGGATCAGTGTCAGCTCTTCTCTAAATGATTGGTAGACTTCTCCAGTGAAGCCATCTTGGCCAGGACTTTTTTTGTTGTTGATAATTTTTTTCTTTTTTAATGTTCAATTTTTTCTTTTGTTGTGGGTCTATTCAAATTTTCTATCTCCATCTGTGTTAGTTTAGGTAAGTAGTGTGTTTCTAGAAAACTATTTGTTCTAGGTTTTCAAGTTTGTTGGAGTATAGTTCTTCATAAACTAAAACTGTACTTCAACAAACTTGAAAACTTAGAAGAAATTGATAGATTTCTAGAAAAACAATACTTACCAGGTCGTCATCATATCCTGAAATCATTCTTTTCTTTTCTGTTGGTTCTATTGTGATGTCACCACTTTCATTTCTTATTCATGTTGTTTGCATCTTCTTGTTCTTTCCTTTGTAAGTTTGCTACTGATTTCTTGATTTTATTCATCTTTTCAAAGAACCAACTTCTAGTCCTGTTGATTTTTCCTGTTTTCTTTCTATCTTTTGTTTCATTTATTGCTGATTGAATCTTTATTATTTCTTTTCTTTTGATGACTACAAGTTTTTTTTTGTTGCTCTTTTACTACTTGTTGGAGATACTGGGTTAAGGTGTTGATTTTGGCTCTTTTTTCCTTTTTGATGTGTGCATTTATTGCTATAAATTGCCCTGTAATTGGTGCTTTTGCTGTGTATTCCATTATGTGGTATTCCATTATGTGAAATGGAACACATAAAGATCGATATTCCAGGCATCAGTGAGCTGAAATCAACTGCTTTTGGCCACTATGAATCAGACAACTGTATGATTTACTGTGCCAGGAATGACAAAGGGAAATGGAGAGGCATTCATTATCACAAAGCACGTTTCAAAATCCATTCTAAAGTACAATGCTGTCAGGGATAGGATAATATCCACACACCTACATGGAAGACCAGTTAATACTACTAATATTCAAATTTACGTACCAACCACCAAAGCCAAAGATGAGGAAACTGAAGATGTTTACTAACTTCTGCAGTCTGAAATTGGCCAAACATGCAATCAAGATGTGCTGATTATCAAAAGTGATTGGAATGCAAAAGTTGGTAACAAAGAGTCATCACCGGTAGTTGAGAAATATGGCCTTGGTGATAAAAATAATGCTGGAGATCACATGATAGAACTTTTCAAGACCAACCACTTAGTCATTGCAAATACCTTTTTTTGAAAAACACAAACAGTGGTTGTACATGTGGACTTCACCAGATGGAGTACACAGGAATCACATTGACTACATCTGTTTCAGGAAGTGATGGAGAAGCTTGATATCTTTAACCAAAATAAGGCCAGGAGCTGATTGTGGAACAAACCATCAACTACTCATCTGCAAGTTCTGATTGAAGCTGAAGACAATTAAAATAAGTCCCCAAACCAAAAAAAACAAACTCGCTGCCATCGAAATGAATCTGACTCATAGTGACCCCTCCTTGGGTTTCCATGGTGGTATCTCTATGGAAGTAGATTGCCCAATCTTCCTTCTGAGGAGTGGCTGGTGGGTTTGAACTGCCAGCCTTCTGGTTAGCAGTCAGATGTCTTAGGAACTAAACCATCAGAGTCCACGAGAGCCAAAATATGACCTTGATTATAGCCCTCCTGCATTTAGAGACCATCTGAATAATAGATTTGATGCATTGAGCACCAGTGACTGAAAATTGTGGGATGACATCAAGAATAACATCCATGAAGGAAGTAAAGGCTATTAAAAAGACAGAAATGGAAGAAAAGACCAAAATGGAGGTCAGAAGAGACTGTGAAACTTCCCCTTGAATGGAGAGTAGCTAAAGCAAGTGGAAGAAATGACTAGATAAAAGAGCTGAACAGAAGATTTCAAAGAGCAGCTTGAGAGGACAAAGTCAATTACTATAATGAAATGTGCAAAGATCTGGAGTTACAAAACCAAAAAGGAAGAACATGCTCAGCATCTCTCAAGCTGAAAGAACTGAGCAAAAAATTTAAGCCTCAAGTTGCAATAATGAAAGATTCTATGGGCAAAATACTGAATGATGTAGGAAACATCAAAAGAAGATGAAAGGAATACAAAGAGTCACTATACCAAAAAGACCTGGTCGATGTTCATCCATTCCAGGAGGTGGCATATAATCAATAACCAGTGGTATTAAAGGAAGAAATCAAGGCTGTACTAAAAGGGTTGGCGAAAAACAAGGCTCCAGGAATTGACGGAATATCCATTGAAATGTTTCAGCAAACAGATGCCATTCTGGAGGCTCTCACTTGAGTATGCCAAGAGATTAGGAATACAGCTACCTAGTCAACTGACTGGAAGAGATCTATATTTGTACCCATTCCAAAGAAAGGCTATTCCCTAAGTTGTGGAAATTATCAAACAATATTATTAATATCAGTAAGATCTTACTGAAGGTAATTAAAAAATGATTGCACCAGTATACTGATGGAAAACTTCCAGAAATGCAAGCCAGATTCAGAAGAGGACATAGTAAGAAGCATACCATTTCTGATGTCATATGGATCCTGGCTGACAGCAAAGAATACCAGAAAGATATTTCCTTGTGTTTTGAATGCAAAAGCATTCAATTGTGTGGATCATATCAAATTATGGATAACATTGAGAAGAATGGGATTTCCAGAACAATAAATTGTATTCAAACAGAACCTGTACAGAGACCATGAGGCTGTCATTCAAACAGAACTAGGGAATACTGCATGGTTTAAAATCAGGAAGTGAGTGCATCAAGGTTGTATACTTTCACCATACTTTTTCAATTTGTGTGCTGAGTAAATAATCCAAGAAGGTGTACTATCTGAAGAAGAACATAACATCCAATTGGAGGAAGAATCATTAACAACCTACGATATGCAGACAAGACAACTTTGCTTGCTGAAAGTGAGGATGTCTTGAAGCACTTACTGATGATGATTAAAGACTGCAGTGTGCAGTATGGATTACACTTCAACATAAAAAAAAAAACACAAAAATCCTCACTCCTGGACCAATAAGCTGCATCATGATAAATGATGAACACATCAAAGTTGTCAAAGATTTCATATTACTTGGTTTCACAATCAGTGGAAGCAGCAGTCAAGACATCACATGATGTATTGCGTTGGGCAAAACTTCTGCAAAAGACTTCTTTCAAGCACTGAGGAGCAAAGATGTCCCCTTGAAGACTAAGGTGCATCTATCCTGAGCCATGGTATTTTCAGTCACCTCATGTGCATGTGAGAGCTGGACGATGAATAAGAAAGACCAAAGAAGAGTCGATGCTTTTGAGTTGTAGTGTTTGCAAAGAGCACTGAGAGTACCATGGACTGCTAAAAGAACTAACAAATCTGTCCTGGAATAAGTGCAGCTGGAACGTTCCTTAGAAGCAAGAATGACTTTATCTCACTTACTTTGGTCATGTTGTCAGAAGGGACCATTCCCTGGAGAAAGATATCAAGCTGGGTAAAATGTAGAGTCAACGAAAAAGGGGAAGGCCTTCAATGAGATGGATTGACACAGTGGCTGCAACCATGAGTTCAGGTATAGCCAGAATTGTGAGGCTGACACAAGACTGGGCAGTGTTTCGTTCTGTTGCACATAGGGTCACTACGAGTCAGAGGCAACTCGACAGCTTCCTTTTGGTTGCCATTAACTTTGTGTAACTATTTTAACTTTTGGTTTTTAGTCTGTTTTTGCTTTGTGTCTAAAGTGAGTGTCTTAGACAGTGTATTGGGTCATGTTTTCTTATGCAGTCTGCTGTTCTCCATCTGTGGAGTGCTGTATTTAATTCATTGACATTCGGTGTAATTATAGACAAGTCTGAATTTGTTGCTGTCATTTTGTTATGTGTTTTTTTGTGGTGTTGCAGATTTCTTTGTTTCATATAATTTTCTGTGGTGAGCTCATTTTGTTTATGAATTGTGTTATTGTCTCCTTCATTACAGTTGTTTTAGTATTTTCTAAGTATTTGTGCTTATCCTCTTTTTTATTTTGATATGACAGTTTATTTTTTCTTTGAGGTTATCCTGTAATTTATAATTTTCTTCTCAAGTTTAAAGTAATTTGTTCTATCTTGTAGTTGTCTTGACTTCCTCACCATTTAGAAGTTCTGTAACTACACTATTTATTCTCTTTTTGTTTTATAGTTGTCCTCTTTTACCAATTGATATCTCTGGTTCCCTGTTTACAGTGTTGTAAGCTTATTTTACTTTGGATACTTCTCTAACTGGGTTGGTTTCTGGGATATATTGTCATGTGTGTTAATGATAGGTTGTTGTTTGCTGTTGTTGGTTCTCTGTCTGAAGGACTCCCTTTAGCATCTTTTGTAAAGTTGGTCTTGTTTTAACAAATCCCCTTAATTTCTCCTTATCTGGAAATCTAATTTCACCCTCAAATTTCTGGGATAATTTTGCTGGGTATGTAACTCTTGGTTGGAAATTTTTTTCTTTATGCAATGCACTGCCATAGAGTTGGATCTGACTCATAGTGACCCCTCCTTAGGTTTTCGAGGCAGTATCACTACACAAGTAGATTGCCCAACCTTCCTTCTGAGGAGTGGCTGGTAGGTTTGAACCGCCAGCCTTCTGGTTAGCAGTCAAATGCCTTAGTCACTACACCACCAGAGCTTCCTTTATTTATTTTTTTTTATAAGGGTCTTATATATATATCATCCCATTGTCTTCTCACCTGCATAGTTTCTGCCAAGAAATCTGAGTTTAGTCTAATTTGTTGAGCCTTGTAGGTAACTGTTCATTTTTCCCGTACTGCATTCAGGATTCTTTGTCTTTGGTTTTGGTGAGTTTGATAATGATATGTCTCAGTGATTTTATTTTGGGGGTCTATCCTGTTTGGGGTTTATTGGACTTCTTGAATGGATGTATCATTATTTCTCTTCATACCAGGAAAATTCTCTTCCAACAAATCTTCGACAGTTTTCTGTGTGGTTTTATTTGTCTCTTCCTGTACTGGAATTCTGATTACATATAATGGTATCCCACATGAACCTTAAGATTTCTTTTTCTGCTTCTTTTTTGTTGCTGTTGTTCTTTTTTCTGATTGATCCCTTTCCAAAGAAGTATTGTGATATTTGTCTTCAATCTCACTAATTCATCTCCCATTGAGTCAATTCTACTCCTTTGCCCATTCATCCTTTGTTATCTAGTTCTGAAAATTTGGTATTAATCTTCTGGATTTCTATCTGCAGATTTTGTATCATTTCTAATTTTTATTTTATTTTGTCAGTTTGGTCTTGTATTTTCTTCTGAAATTGTTCTAGGTTTTTGTCTATGTTTTCCTTAATTTTGTCAGTGTTTTCCTTTATCTGTCTCTTAATCCATTGAGATACCCAAATGTAATTCTTTTGAATACCTTATCAAGGAGTTCCAAAGCTGCTTCTTCCTCAGAGACATTTTTTTTTCTTTTTTTTTTTTTTTTTTGGTTTGTATCATGGTCTCTTGTTTCTGCTACTTTATCTTGCTTTTTTGTGTAGACTGTGATCATCTATTGTCTCTGAGACATTGTGATGCTGTTGTATTTAATTTGTTGTGTTTAATTTGTGGTTGTATGGTGGTATAGGAGCTCTGGTAGCGTAGTGCTTGAGGCACTTGACTGCTAACCGGAAGGCTGGTGGTTCAAACCCAGCAGCCACTCCTCGGAAGGAAGATTAGGCAATATACTTCCGTTATGATACTGCCTCGGAAACCCAAGGAGGGGTCAATATGAGACGGGTCTGTCTCGACTGCACATAACAACAACAACAACAACAACATGGTGGTATGATTTATACAGGATTTATTTTCCTTTATTTTTTTTTGCTATATCTGTGTGAGCAGGCTACTGTGCTCCTCTATTCACAAATTCTTATTGTTAGCACTTAGATACTCACCCCATGTTTCCTGATTGGTGTGATAGAGAGTGAGAGTATGTGCACAGATCTCTTAGCTACTTATAAAGAGCAGTTGAGGGTGAGTTGAGCTGGCATTTGCTACTGTCTGTTGTTTGTCAGTTGGTGCAAAAGAAAGCAGGGGCCCTCATTCAGTTGTTGGGGCTACAGGAGGTGCAGGTATGCTTGGGTTGTGTGGGAACCATTGCTTTCTCCCACTCAGTTGGACAAAAAAATAAAAACACCACCAAGCAAACAAAAATAGAGAACAAAAAACTAAAACTGCATAAGAAACAGGACCAATCATTTAAAAAATAAAAAAGAAATGTAATAATGAAGAAGAAAAATTTTCAAAATATTTTAAAAAGTGATAAAAAAAAAAAAGATAATGAGAAAAAAAAAAATGAAGAGCTACAATATCTGGGGAGGAATGAGAGAAAAGAGTAAGAGTGAAAGAATAGGGAAAACTAAAGCAAATATAAGGAATGGGAAGAACCAGAAGGGAACAAAAAATAGAAGATAAAAAAATAAAAAGAAGCAGGGATGGGAAAGAGTTAAAACAAAAATTTTAAAAAAAAAGGAGATAAAAAAACTATTTTTTTTTCTTTTTCTTCTTCTTTTTTTTTTTTTTTTTTAATTGTGATTTGGGTGCAAATTCACCCTCCATACAGCAGTTCACATATACTTTGACTCATGACATTGACCACAGTTTACCACAATGCAACAGCTCCCCTCCCACTTCCTCCCAATCGTTACCTCTTCTCTGTGTCCATCCCTCCATGCACTCCTGCCCCCTGAGCTGCCTCCCTGTGCATAAATAGCCCTTCTTTCTCCCATGATTGTTCTCTCTAAGGAGTGTATCTACCTCAGGTAAATGTTCAACTCATATGCCTGTCTTTTGTTTGGCTAGTAACCACAGGTGTGGGTTCAACTCCAGATCTGAAGGACAGCAAGGTGCCATAGTCTCAGTGGTTCCACCAGGCTCTATTGGACCAGCAAACCTGGTCCCCACCTT
>NW_006921590.1:2175217-2176112 GCF_000298275.1 Orycteropus afer afer | reverse complement strand
CATTGAATGTATAGATTGCTTTGGGTAGAATTGACATTTTCACAATGTTCAATCTTCTTATTCACAAGCAAGGGATGGTCTTCCATTTATGTAGATCTCTTACGGTTTCTTGAAGAAGTTTTTTATACTTTTCTTTGTACAGGTCTTTTGTGTCCCTGATAAGATTTTTTCCCCAAGTATTTTATTTTTTTGGTAGCTATTGTAAACAGTATTGATCTCCTTATTTCTTTTTCAGCAATCTCTTTGCTGGTGTAGGGGAATCCAACTGAGTTTTGGATGTTGAGCTTATATCCTGCCACAATGCTAAATCTCTCAATTAGTTCCAGTAGATTTTTACTGATTCTCTTGGGTTTTCTAGGTATAGGATCATATCATCAGCAAATAGGGATAGTTTGACTTATTCTTTACCAATTTGAATGCCTTTGATTTCCCTTTCTTGCTTATGGCCCTGGCTAGGACTTCCAGTACAATGTTGAATAGAAGTGGCGATAGCGGGCATCCTTGTCTGGTTCCTGTTCTCAAGAGAAATGGTTTCAGTCTCTCTCCATTGAGAATAATGTTGGTTGTTGTTTTGCATAAATGCCCTTTATTATATTGAGGAATGTTCCTTCAATCCTATTTTGCTGAGAATTTTGATCAGGAATGGGTGTTGGATTTTATCAAATGCTTTGTCTGCATCAATTGATATGGTCATGTGGTTCTTCTCCTTTGTTTTATTTATGTGGTGGATGATGTTGATTGTTTTTCTAATGATGAACCATTCCTGCTGCAAAAACGGCAAGGAGGCCACATTTTCTGACTTCCTAGAACCCCACAAGAGGAAGACAGGATTACCAGCAGTTACCCAAGGCCTATTACTGTAAGGCCAGACATGCTGCCTCCCTCCAGCCCTTTC
>NW_006921590.1:2156939-2173100 GCF_000298275.1 Orycteropus afer afer | reverse complement strand
ATCTGTTTGGCTTTTCAACTCTTTTAACGTCTGATTTATGTATTTTGGGGCTCTTTCATTGGGTCCATAGATATTTATTATGGTTATATCTTCATGTTCAGTTGATCCTTTAATTATTGTTTAATGTCCTTCCTTGTCTTGTATGGTGGTTTTGTCTTAAAGTCAATTTAATCAGAAATTAATATTGCCACTCCTGCTCTCTTACTGTTGACATTTGCTTGACATCCCATTTTCCAACCTTTGATTTTTAGTCTGTTTTTGTCTTTATCTCTAAGGTGTGTCTCTTGTAGGCAGAATATTGATGGGTTTTGTTTTCTTATCCAATCTGCAACTCTCTGTCTCTTGAGTGGTGCATTTAATCCAGTAACATTCAGTGTAACTATGGACAAGTAAGAATTGGTTGCTATCATTTTGGTATGTGTTTTTTCATGGTGTCCCTGGTTTCTTTGTTCCATATTATTTTCTGTGCTGAGCTCATTACGTTTACGAATCATGTTATCATTTCCTTTTTTGCTGTTGTTTTAGTATATGCTGAATATTTGTGATTGTCCTTTTTTTTATTGTGATCTGAAGGTTTATCATTTTTCTTTGAGATTACCCTATGATTTATAATTTTCTCCCTGAGTTTAGAGCAGTCCATTATATCTTGCAACTCTCTTAACTTCCTCACCATTTAGAAGTTCTGTAACTACACAGTCTTTTCCCTGTTTTTGTTTGTAGTTGTCCTCACTTGCCAGTTGACGTCTCTGGTTCCCTGTTTACAGTGTTGTAAACTCATTTTACTTTGGATATGTCCATAGATGTGGTTTCTGGGTCATGTCATCTTGTGTATCAGTGGTCGGTTGTTATTTGCTATTTTGGGTTGTCTGATCAAAGGACTCCCTTTAGCATCTCTTATAAGGTTGGTCTGCTTTTAACAAATTCCCTTTTGTCTCTGCTTATCTGGAATTCTCCTATTTTCACCATCTTATTTGAGGGAAAGTTTTGCCGGGTATATAATTCTTGGTTGAAAATTTTTCTCTTTCAGGATTTTATATATACCATCGCATTGCCTTCTCGCTTGCATGGTTTTGGCTGAGAAGTCAGAGCTTACTCTTACTGACTGACCTTTTTGTAAGTAACTTTTTGTTTTTCCCATGCTGCTTTCAGGATTCTGTCTTTGTCCTTGGTTTTGATGAGTTTGATGATGATGTGTCTTGGTGATTTTCTTTTGGGGTCTATCCTGTTTGGGGTTCGTTGGACTTCCTGAATGGATATATTCTCATCTTTCATCATATCAGGGAAGTTTTCCTCCAGGAAATCTTGGACAATTTTCTTAGTGGTTTTGTTTTTCTCTTCCTGTTCTGGAATTCCAGTGATATGTACGTTATTCCTTTTGATGGTATCCCACATGAACCTTAGGCTTTCTTCATTTTGTTTTGATTTTTTTTTCTTATTGATCCTTTTCCAAAGAAGTATTCAGGTATTTTTCTTTAATCTCATTAATTCTATCTTCCATTGCATCAATTCGACTCCTTTGCCCTTTCAATGTGTTATCTATTTCTGACAATTTAGTATTAACCTTCTGGATTTCTATCTATAGATTTAGAATCATTTCGAATTTTTCATTTATTTTGTTATTTTGTTCTTGTATTTTCTTCCAAAATTCTTCTAGGGTTTTTTCTGTGTTTTCTTTGGTCTGTCTTTCAACCCTTTGAAGATAAATAAATACAATTGTTTTGAATTCCTTATCAGAGAGTTCCAATGCTGCTTCTTCCTTAGGGATATGTTCTGGGTCTGTATCCTGCTCCTTTGTTTCTACCACTTTATCCTGCTTCTTTGTGTGGACTGTGATGGTCTGTTTTCTCCAAGACATCGTGGCATTGTTGTATTTAAACCTCTGGTAACTGTTTATGAAGAGCAGCCAGGTGATTCATGCTCTTGTTGCTGGTTTTTTATCATTGGACCATTGGTGGAGAAGGAGGTAGTAGCTCTCGCTCAGTAAGTGAAGATATAGCAGGTGTGGGTGTAGTTGTGTCTTATGGGGAGTGTTCCTGTCTCCCACTCAGTTAGAAAAGAATTACAACTGAATAACATTCAAAACACTATAAGCACATGGACAAAAAACACCATGTGATCACATAAGAACAGAACCAAAAAAGGGAAAAAGGAGAAGAAAAAACAAGAAAAACTGCAATATCTGGGATAGGCCACTAAGAGAAAAAAGGTAGAGAAGGAGAATATTGAAGGAAAAAATGGGAAAAATGAAAAAGGAAAAAAAAGGGATGGGATTAACCATGAGAAAAAAGGGAAAAAGGAAAAAGAAAAAATTCAACCAGGAACAGAGAAAAGCAAAAAAGCAGAAAACTAGGACCTGGGAGGGGAAGAATAAAGAATAATAGTAAAAAGGGAAAAAGTATTAATAATAATAGTAGTTTTTAAACTGATAAATACAAGCAAACTAAACATCAGAAAAAAGAAAGCAAAAAAGAAAATAAATAAATAAATATATAAAGTGCCTAAGGCATTTGACCACTAACCAGAAGTCTGGCGGTTCAAACCCACCAACCACTCCTCAGAAGGAAGATGGGGCAATCTAGTTCTGTAGTGACACTGCCTTGGCAACCCAAGGAGGGGTCACTACGAGTTGGGTCCAACTCGACAGCACATAACAACAGCAACAACAAATAAAAAAAAGAGAAAAAAATCGGTACAGGGCAGGGCACCCAGGCTCCATCTGAGCACACAGACTGGGATGGAGTTCTTGCGGGCCCAGAAGGTAGGTGGGAGTGTTGGATAGCTGCTGTACCTCCATTCACCAAGTAGGTGTGGGGTATAAGAGTAATAAGAAGAATGTCGCACCTTTTCAGTCATGTAGGTCTTGAATATCCTTGGGGTTACTGGCAAGCAGAACCTGTTCTTAAGCCCCTGAAATCTTGGAGAGTGCTGTCTCTTTAAATATCCAAAATTGTCAAGCCGCTTGTAAACATTCAAAATGGCGGCGCCTCCAGACAGGCAAAAGTCCACAGCTCAGCCCGCCTTTCTCTTTGCCTTCTCTGTTTATTCCCCAGCTACCAGAGCAGTCCTCCATGCAATCCCTGGCTAGCAGGGCTGATTTTTAGGTTAATTCTTAGGTTCTGCCACCACTTGGCACTCTCCAAGCTGTCTGTGCCATCAGGATCACTCAGGATCGCTGCCAGACTGCAGCTCTGTATGTCTCCTTTTTTGGTATTTTCATGCAAATTCTTCTGCTAGTTGGGGTATAGTCCACTTCTATATCCTTCCCTTCAAGTCTCAGGGGTTCAGGATTATTCAGGATTATCTTGTGTCTGTGTTAACTTGTTTCCCTTTTCTTTGTTGAAGAGGGTCTATGAAGTCTTTCTGCCTAGTCCACCATCTTACCAGAACTCTCCTACTCCAAAAAGACTAATTTTAAAACAAACATAAACAAAACTCTGAGGTGTGAGACATATTATCCATGCTCTGCAGTTGCACAGATTGGCATGGAACCCCTCCACGTCAAGAAAGTGGGTGGAGGTGGGGGGATGGCCACTCCTGTGTTCGCCAAGAGAACACAGGTCACAGGAGTAACATCGGGAATATCACACCTCTCCATTTATCAGCCTCCAGTGAAGTTCCCCTTGTTGTCCTCTGTAGGTGAATCCCATCCCTAGGTCCCAGGCCAAGCAAGAACGCCACCCACAGACACTTAAAATGACTGCCCCAGTGGTTTGCAAACATCCAAAATGTCTGCACCTTCAGGATAGCTGCCAGTAGTCTATGGGTCCACCTGTCCCCTTCCTCAGTGTTCTCTCTTCTGGTTATCAGGCACCAGTGCATTCCCTGCACTCACAGCCTTCTTGAGCCTAGGTGATTCTTAGGTTGCTATTGCAAAGTATTCAAAATGGCTGTGCCCTCATGACAGCTGGCAGTCCACAGCTCTGTTTGTCTCCTTACTCACTGTTTTATTCAGGTTCCTCTATTGTTGTTGTTGTTGTTATGTGCTGTTGAGTTGGTCCTGACTCATAGCGATCCCTCCTTGGATTTCTGAGGCAGTATCAATATGGAAGTAGATTGCCCAACATTCCCTCCAAGGAGTGTGGTGGGTTTGAACTGCCAGCCTTCTGGTTAGCAGTCAAGTGCCTTAGGCACTACGCTAATAGAGCTCCTGGTTCTTCTGCTAATTGGTATTTAATCTACTTCTTTATCCTTTCCTTCAAAGCTCAGGGTTCTAGCCTCGTCATCTGTATTGGTTTCACTTTGTTTCTCATTGCTTTGTTGCCAAGGGTCTATGTAGCTTGTCTTCCTGTTCTGCCACCTTGCCACAAATCCCCTTGAATCAGTCTGTAAGAAATACATGATCAAAACGATTGGGAGTCCCCTACTTAATCTTGCTCTTTTCACCTTTTTTGTGTTTCAAGATAGGCTCTATGCACATTCCCTCTTATGAAAATTAAATGTATTTATTTTACTCCCAGAGCACTATTTAGCATGTGTAGTAAAAGCCCCAAGGAGCACTGGCCCTTGTGGCACAACGGTTAAACACTTGACTGTTAACCAAAAGGTTTTAAGTTCGAGCCCTCCCTGTGGCTCCACAGGAGAAAACCTGGAAGTTTGCTCCTGTAAAGATTACAGCCTGGTAAACCCTATGGTGAAGTTCTACTCTGTTACATGGAGTTCCTATGAGTCAGGCTCAGTTCAATGACACATAATAACAACAAGAAGTAAAAACACTATTATCTTCTTAGGCCAGTTTATTGCATATACAGGGAAGCTGGTGAAATGCCTAAGGAGCTCTGGTGGTGTAGGGCCTAAGACATTTATGGTTAACCAAAAGATTGGTGGTTCAAACTCACCAGCTGCTCTGCAGAAGGAAGATGGGGCAATCTGTTTCTGTAAAGATTTACCACCTTGGAAACCCAGTGGGGGTCACATGAGTTGGGATTGACTCAACAGCAGTGAGTTTGGTTTTTGAGCCAATTGCCTATGCATGGGCTTTTGACTGGGCCCTGACACGTGACAACTTACACAAAAGAAACTGCTTATACAGTACAGCCCCTCACTCACATCCCAGAATCCTTTGGGGAAAGTATGTAAACTAGTTTTTTTTTTTTAAATAAAAAAAGACAACCCTAGATTTTCCACACTAATATTATAACTTCCCATAGTAATATAGTAATGCTGACAAAGAACAGCCTGTGATTCTCATTAACTGTTTAGTATCTAACCTGATATATTCCAGGTTAACTCACACAGTTTCAAAAGATCAGTCCCCCAATAAATATAGGATGTTTTCAGTCAGTAGTACACAATGTTTAGCAAAAATGTATTCCACCAGGGCCCCAAGGACTAGTGTTTACTGACGGCTACTTTTGTTTCAAGCTGCAGACAGTAGGGGTAGGTAGAAGTACACATCTGAAAGACGGCTGAAGGTTTCTTCCCAATGCCAGACAATTCATTCCTGGAATAGAGCCAGATTGGAGCTGTCTGTATTCTTTGTGAGTCACTCCAAGCTAACATATTTATTATCAAGAAGGAAAACTTTCCTGTTGTTAGATGGCTGATGTTTGCCTTGCACTGTTTTCTTGCAAAAAATTGCAAGAAAATAATTGAAACAAGTTTGGCCAGGGAACTACAGAGAAATCTACCTTTTTCAACAGCAAAATCCTGAAAATACCCTTATAGGTGGGAGAAACTCATTATTTACTTGATACTCCATTTTTATGAGATGAATGATGCACCTGAAAAAATAAGGAGTGACTATATATGAGGGGCCAATTGTATTCTATTACTGTTTTGAACTTTCTTGGTTATGAACAGGGGGAGTTATTTTTAAATTACTATTTGGCCCCATTCTTATAAATATCTGCATTCTTTTGGTACAACACACAAATCTTTTGTGGTGACTTTGAGAAAAACCCAGACTTTCCGAGACTGGGAACAGATGGAGCTCTAAACGGAACTGTATTTCATAACAGGGACATGTGTTACTATCTGCCAGTCTGTTTTTACTTTATATGAGATGTTCCATGCTCTAGTCAGCAGAGTTACTACTTCTATGAGTATATACACTTTTGTAATAGATGCAGTGTAAGTTTTTACAAAGAGAAGGGGGCCCAGTTATGACTTTCAACAGTTTCTGGTAATCAAAAAGACCTTTGGAAAGTGTAACCATTTAAATACATTTTATAAATGTACTCTGTACCCTTTTGGTCACAAGGCATTATTATACATGAGTCTATAAGAAGGAGTTTGGCTATGTAGCAGTTAAGTAATTCAACTGCTAACTAAAAGGTCAGCAGTTCAAACCTATCCGCTGCTCCGCAGGAGAAAGAAGAGGCAGTTTATTTCCTTAAAGATTTACAGCCTTGGAAACCCTTTGGGGGCAGTTCTGCTCAGTCCTGTGTCATCACTGAGTTGCAATCAACTCGATGGCAATGGGTTTATAAGAACTTGAGTTGAATGCTTTGAAAATACCTAGGGAAAATAATTCATTTAAATCTTAAAATTTTCTCTTCCCTTATAGGCGGGTAAAATCCACTGAATGAGAACTAGTTGGAAGTATGTGTGGAGAGCTGTAGATAGTGTACACTTTTTATTTATAACTTTAACTTTAATTGGTACTCACAAGCTTCCCAGCAATTGATTGGAAATCATTCACACAGTCATCTCAGAGTATGGAGTTTACAATCAGCTCCCATTTAAAGAAAGAAATATATATTTCCTTATTACTCTGTTTTTATGAGATTTGAAGCTATATCTATATCTATATATTGTCTTCTTGTGTGCCCTTGAGTTAATTCCAAGTTATATACACCCTCTAAGAAGCTCTGGGGGTATAGTGGTTAAGGTATTTGGCTGCTAACCAAAAGGTCAATGGTTCAAACCCACCACGTACTCTGTGGAAGTAAGAAGGAGCAAGATTTATAGCTTTGAAAACCCAGTGAAGGTGGCTATGAGTTGGAATTGACTCCAGGGCAGTGAATTTTTGTTGTTGTTGTTTGTTTGGCTTTCAATGTACACCCTCTGCTTAAGGCATTTGGCTGCTAACCAGAAGCAGGCAGTTCAAATCCACTCCTGGGAAGGAAGATTGGACAATCTACTTCCGTAGAGATACTGCCTCTGAAAATCCAAGGAGGGGTCACTGGGTCAATTTTTACTCAACTAGCAGTGAGTTTGGATTCTTGAGTAGAACTGCCCCCATAGAGTTTTGTAGGCTGTAATCTTTTTGGGAGTAGCTCACTGGGTCTTTTCTCCCTAGTGGCTGGTAAATTCGAACTCCTGACTCTTTGATTCACTGCTGAGGATTTAACTATTGCACCATCAGGAGTCCTTATTTATGCATATGTATATACTTATATTTGGAAGCAAGATTGGGTGATCTACTTCTGTAAAGATATACTGTCCTGGAAACCCAATGAGGGTTGCTGTGAGTGGGAATTGACTGGATAGCAGTGGGTTGGGTTTTTTTATATACATACATTAAAGGGCTCTGGTGGCTTAGTGCCTATGGCATTTGGCTGCTAACCAGAAGATTGGCTGTTGAAACCAACAACTATTCCATTGAAGGAAGAGTGGGCAATCTACTTCTATAAAGATTTACTGCCTGGGAAACACAAAGAGGGTCGCTATGAGTTTGAATTGACTCGATGGCAGTGAGTTGTTTGTTTTTTTTTTTTTTTTAACATACACATACATAGGTCCTTTTGCTTCAAGTGATATAACAATAGGGAGGCAACTTTCATGAAAGTTGTGACTCAGTTTATACACCAAGTTTGATACATCAAACATAAAACATATCCACTGCTAATTCTGGGCTCAAATTTTTTAATTTAGAAAAGAATTCAACAGTCAGTCAAATGATTCATTATCAGTTTGCTTTAGCAAAGGACCTTACTACATTTAAAATGGTTCAGCTTTTTAAATATACCTTTTATTTAAAAGTACGCCTCTTAACTGATTCTAAAATATTGACTGGGTAAAGTATTCAGTCTTATAGACGGTACTTTGTACATGTTTTACTACAGCAGTGTAAATCATTGTTAATGTGGAGCAAATTTGTTACATCTGAACCCTGGAGAAAATAGCATTTGAAATAAAAAGACATTGGCATAAATGTTTTGGTGTGTTTAAGGTCTTAACGAGCCCTTTGCATTTCACATTTTCAAGATTATAGTCTTCGAGATTGGGCCTCTTAATTGCTTGTGTCATTACATCCCTGCTTTCCTTTGCATTGTCTTCAGAAGGCTCTCAAGTGCCAGTTGGGATTTGAAATAGCTGGATTTGTTTGTTTGTATGTATGTTCTTTTGTTGAATTTGTGGAACTGGAATGAAGGGGAAGCCTAGACGGAATCTTAGTTTTTAGTCCTTAGCCAAATAGGTATTCCCCTTCTTGTAATGTCTCTCAGGGCTGGAAAAAAAATGTCTGCTTTATGTCTTCTTTTAACAGAATGGACCATGACTAAACTTGATTGCATAGTAAATGGCTAATTAAATATAAGTCTTACAGAAGTTACCAATTAAGCACAATGTAAAAATGTTCATGTTTACAGTGGCAGACAAAGAGATGGGTTAGAGACTTGTTTTTGGTGTTTTCCCTCTGTTTACTGTGTAATGAAAAAAGAGATTTCTTTAAATCAGTTTTTCTCAAAGTGAGGTCTCTGGAAGAGCAGTATGAGAACATCACCAGAAATGCAAATTTTTTAGTTACTCCCTGACTAATCCTAATGGGAAAGGGTCAGAGAGGTGAGAGAAAAAGTCTTCAGTCAGGTGAACATTTATGTAATATTTAAATCATAGAGCACAGAGAGTCGTCTGATCTACCTACTCATCAGGTTATCTGGGATTAGAAGAAATTTTGTGAAATTCTCTCTTTACCTCTTGTTTGATATGGAAGGGCTACACTTGCATGCATACCTTTCAGTTGAAAATAAACCTATTCTAAAAGATCCAGTAATTTTTAAGATAATCTACTCAAAGTTTAACAGCCTTCTTCTTATGAAAATTTCTCCTGTAACTTAATTAAGGAAAACCATTGTCTTAAAATCACATTTTTCTAAATAAACAAAATGTAAATTAACGGCTTAATTTGCTTTGTTTTACCTTTAAACACTTGAAAATCATAATAAAAATAATGATTTACTTTCTAGACTTCAGGCTTTTTCACGTAATCCTTGTTTTTCTAAGTTTATTTTTCCAGGGCTTATTTCCTAACATTCTGTCAGAATTAACCTGCTTTTCCAATTGAACATGTGTTGAAGCAAAGTTCTCCTTTTGCATAAGGATAGAAAATGACAGTCCTTTGGGTACAAAATTAGTTCCTTTTAAGCTTCCCCCAAGGTGTACCATTTTGTGCTCCAACTTGTATGGCCTGTAAACCTTGAGGAATTTTAATGTCTTTGAACATTATCCAGCAAATCTCTTCTAATTAATTTAATCCCTACAGATACATGCTTGTTGATCAGTATAAATCAAGGCCAAAATTATCCACTCTGTTTGGAAAGCTCTGCTTTTGTCAGGAAGAATATTGATATGAGTTGTTGAGAAGTTACAGAGTAAGGATATTCAGGGAGGTTTTTATACTAGTATACCACTCTCCACCCCATTTTATGGTGATAACTGGCAAATGCACAGTCTTCCTTCATGTGCTGTCCCTTTTGACTGCCATCTCCCAATTACTAGTGAAAATTACTAGCCTTTTCACATTTGCAGAAATAGTCTTTGTATCATCAGAAGGCTAAGGCTAAGCTTCCAGAGAAGTCACTTAATACAGCTTTTATTCTTTTACTTAAATAAATTTTCCTTTAAATAATAGCAATGGGTGGATGCCCCCCCACCACCACCCCATACCTCTAGATTTGAACAACCAGTTGTCTTTCTGGATAACGTAGTTCCATGATTAACAACACACTTTACCAGAAAAGTCTTCCTAATGCATAAGCTCTGAGCCTTCAACTATAGCTCAGAGTTCTTGTCTCTGTTCTGCCTTCTTGGTGCCTGAAATCCCGGTAGTAAATCACCCCTGAGCTTTCTTCACTCCTCACTAAATTATCCTGATTCCCTTCATCGTTTCCAGCTATCTTAGTTTCTAGCTTTCCACATTTCTCTTATATTTCTCTAAACACTTCCTATAAATCAGATTTAGTATTTTAGTGGGATCAAGGCAGTACGGAGCTGAATGGGTAGAAGAATTACCTAATAATTCCTGGTATATTTTTATTCTTATACCCCAGAGTCACACTATAAAATCGTAGACGGCTGTGATTCCTTTATTCCTCCTCCACATACTTGTATATGGATTTAGATATAAACCAAAACCAAATGCACTGCCTCTGAGTCAATTGTAACTTACAACAACCCTATAGGACAGAGAAGAACTGCCCCATAGGTTTCTAAGGCTATACATTTACATTGAAGCAGACTGTCTCATCTTTATTCTACAGGGTGGCTGGTGGGTTTGAACTATCAACCTTTCAGTTAGCAGTGTAACACTTAACCACTGTGTCACCAGGGCTCCTTAAAATTAGATACAGTATCTCTTTTTTCCTGTCTATTTTATACATTGTTAGACAAATAGAAAAACCTCTTGTTGATTGTTCTTACAAGTACAGGGTTTGAATGTGAACATGTTTATGCATACTTTTTCTCAGACAACTTAGAAGTTGAAATATCTTTAATGAACCAGGTAGCACATGCCATTTGGTCTTTGCCACAATGACTCTACTCTGCTGTTACTGCAAAAGTAGACATAGTCAATACATAAACAAATGGGCATGGCTGTATTTCAATAAAATTTTAATTTCAGACATAAAGATGTAAATTCAGACAATTTTCATGTGTCAAAAATGTTACTATGATTTTTTTCTAATAATTTAAAAATATACAGACTATTCTTAGCTTGGGGTCATGTAAGAGCAAATGGTAGGCTAGATTTGGCCCATGGGCTATCGTTTATTAATTCCTGAATTATATGAAAATAATAATTTGAATATGGTATTGAAAACATTTATTAGGCAGTAATATATCTCTTGGATTGCTTTAGTCTCTCTCACACTTATTTACTGGCATAATATTTTATAAATCAGACCAGTTATCACTGTTTTCTAATGTCCTTTCTGGCATCAGTTTAAAGAAATCTCATCAAATATAGTCCTCTTAATAAGAATATATGGCAAATGTTCAAATTATGCTGAGTACATGAACAATGAGATAGGGGGAAGCAACAAAAAGAGACTACATCAAATGGAGATCAAGTTTTATACTTGGTAGGGAGGACAAAGAAATATAGGTAAGCTCTTTGAAAGAAAGAATCCTTCATTTGTGCTCATCTCGATACTTTTGCATATTGACCGAAGAAAAAGATTGTTAAATTGAATATGATTTCTTGCTTTTCATATCTTTCTTTCAGTTTTGCCCCAGATGTGTAGTTGTTGTTATTGTTATGTGCTTCAAGTCAGACCTGACTCATAGCAATCCCTCCTTGGGTTTCTGAGACGGTATCACTGTGGAAGTAGATTGCCCAACCTTCCTTCCGAGGAGTGGCTGGTGGGTTTGAACTGCCAGCCTTCTGGTTAGCAGTCAAGTGCCTTAGGCACTGTGCTACCTGGGCTCCTTCAGATGTGTAGGCAAGGTTTAATTTTTGTGCCCAGAGGAAGATAGGAGCACCTGCACTATTTAAAAAAAAAAGATACTTCCCAGAATAGCAAAGCTATAGTCCTATGTGTGATGGCTTCACTCAGTCAATAAGAATCTTATGTTAAAGCAAGATGATTGGTTCAGATCTAATATGGACCAATTGCTTCCACAAGAACAGCCCTAACTTCTAAATGTGAACAACAGTATAGTAAATGCTTACTCTTCAGAAGGAGATCTAGAGAGAGAATGGGAATAAATCCTTCCCTGTAATTAGAAATGTGTATCTTTTGTACTTTGAATAAATACTGGTTTCAAATAAGTGAAGGGCAATGCATGGGGAAAATATTCATAACTTAATTGGTTTGGCATATGATATACAATCCATCTTAGTCATTGAAAATCCCTTTTTTGTGAATTAGTCTTTTTGAATACTGTAAGTCTGTATCATTATTATACCTATATTTAGACTTTTTCTATGCATGTAACTGTTTATTTAAACTTCCATGGATTTACTGACTTTGGAAAAATAGTGTTGTTTTGAAAGCTATGATAATGTATTTGAAAGCTATGATAATGTATTTCCTTATGCTTTCTTTCTTTTTTGTTTTAAATTTTATTGTAATTTGGATGAAAGTTTACAGAGCAAATTCATTTTCCATACACCAGTTAACACACACCTTGTCTCATGGCATTGACTGCACTTTCCCATAGTGCAACAGCTCTCTTCCCACTTCCTCCCCATAGTTACCTCTTCCATTTGTCCTTCCCTCCCATGAATTCCTGCTCCCTGAGCTGTCTCCCTGTGCATACACAGCCCTCTCTATTCTATTCTTGGTCTCTCCAAGAAGTATATCTACTTAATATAAATGTTCAGCTCATATGCCTGTCTTTTGTTTGGCTGCCTGTTAGGCTGGGTTCTCTAGAGAAGTAAAGCCAGTAAAGCTTATATATACATATAGAAAAAGAGAAATTTATCTTAGGAAAATGGCTCACACACTTACAGAATCTGGCAAGTCCAGACTTCTTGGATTAAATGTCAAGCTGGAGGCTTTTCCCAGCTCATGCTGCTGCAGGGACTGACGAGCTCAAGGTTGGCAGGCAGTATATCGGCTGTTGACTTCAATGAATAATGAATCCAAGATCTCCAGGGTGAATGGTAGATTGTTCACTCACAAACAGTTGTAGGCAGCACAATAGGATCCCAATCCACAGAAGAGTGTCTCTTTTCTCAGGATGTCCATAAATATATTGGAAGCAGGCCATACCCCCTCAGGAAACTCCCTTTCAACTGATTGGCTGCTCAAAACATACACATGCAATCCCATCATGAGAATAACCCATATCATAGTTGCTTAAACCACACAGAATTGTGGTCCAACCAAGTTGACACATAGCCAACTGTCACAGGCTGGAAACCACAGGAGTGAATTCAATTCCAGATGTAAGGGGCAACTAGGGATCACAGTCTCAGGGGTTCCACCAGCCTCTATCAGACTAGCAAATTTGGTCCATTTTATTATCATTATGTTTTAATGATTTTGAGTTTTGTTCCACATTGTTCTCCCACTCTATCCAGGATCTCCTATATAGATCCCCTTCCCAGTGGTTGACAGTTGTAGCTGGGCACCATCTAGTTTTTCTGGTCTCATAGTCATACAGGTGGAGGATCGATCGCATGGTGCACCAGTCCCTTGGACTAGTTGTATCTCTGCACCCTGGTTTTCTACATTCTTCTTTGCTGTGGATTAGGAGAGACTCATCATTGCATCTAAATGGCCACTTGCTAGCTTTTAAGATCCCAGTCACTACTTGCCAAAGTAGGATGTAGAACAATATTTTTGTGTAGTATATTATGCCATTTGTGCTTGATGTCCCCTGTTACCATGATCCTGAGTGCATAGTTCCAACTACTTGCTCCCTCTGGGTAGTTGGCTGTGGCCAAGAAGTAACTACAGCCATATTCCTCGTCAGCTCTACTATATACCTGGAAATTCTTACAGAGCATACAAGTACACTTGTAGAAACATTTTCTACCAACCCTATATATAGTCATGGGCACACACACCCCTGTAGAGACATAGCTAATTGTTCAGCCTGTCCACCCATCTATCCACTCATAAATCAATATTTGCCGTCACTGACAATGCAGTGCTGTATATGCAAAAGGGTTCATCTTGATTGTCTGTACTCCTATACACCTCTCTATGTCTTCCTCTTCCTCAATGCCACCGTGTTAATCACTCACACATGGTACATTGCCCTTCCCTTCACCCAAATCAATACTTGTCTCTACTTATCTAGCAGTGTACCCTCCCCTCCCTTACCACCCCTGGTAACCAACAAAGAAAATTTCCTTCCTTATATAAACCTTTCCTTGACTTATTACAATAGCAGGCTAATACAATATTTGTCCTTCTGTGATTGACTTATTTCACTCAGCATAATATCTTCCAAATTCATCCACATTATGTGGTGTTTTGCAGATTCTACATTATTCTTTAACATTGTGTAGTATTCCATTGTGTGTGTGTACCATAGTTTGGTTATCCATTCCTCAGTTGATGGGCACCTAGGTTGTTTCCATCTTTTTGCTTTTGTAAATAGTGCTGCGATGAACAGGAGTGTGCATGTATCTATTCTTGTCCTGGCTCTCACTTCTTTAGGATATATACCTAGTAATGGAATTGCTGGATCAAATGGTATTTCTAATTCCAACTTTTTAAGAAATCTCCGTACTGCTTTCCACAGTGGTTGTATCATTTGTTAGTCCCACCAGCAGTGTCTGAGAGTCCCAATTACTCCACATCCTCACCAGGATCTTTTTTTCTGTCTTGTTGAACTCTGGTATTAGTGCTGGGGCCAGATGGTATCTCATTATTGTTTTGATTTGCATCTTTCTAATGGCTAATGATCGAGAACATTTCTTCATGTGTTTGTTCGCCGCCTGAATGTCCTCTTTGGTGAAGTGTCTCTTCAAGTCTTCTGCCCATTTTTTAATTGGATTATTTGTCTTTTTGTTGTTGAGGAGTTGGAGTTTTCTGTAAATTTTAGACTAAGTCTCTTGTCAGATAATGTTGTTGTGAAACATTTTTTCCCAATCTGTAGGTTCTCCTTTGGAGAAGTCTTTTGAAACTCATAAAAATTTCATTTTCAGAAGGTCCCATTCATCTAGTTTATCTTCTGCTGTTTGTGCATTTTGAGTTATGTTTGACAGACTATTTATGCCATGTATTAGGGCTCCTAAATTTACCCCTATTTTTTCCTTGAGGAACTTTATAGTTTCAGGTTTCACATTTAGGACTTTGATCCATCTGGAGTCAGTTTTTTGTATGGTGTGAGGTACCTATCTTGTTTCATTTTTCTGCAAATGAATATCCAGTTTTGCCAGCACCACTTGTCAGTGAGTCCATCTCTTCCCTATTTAATGGATTTCAGCCCTTTGTTAAAAGTCAGCTGACCATAGGTTCATGGGTCTATTTCTTGTTCTCAATTCTGTTTCACTGGTCTATGTGTCTGTCATTGTACTAGTACCAGGCAGTTTTGACTACTGTGGCTGTGTAGTTGGTTTTGAGATCTGGGAGTGTGAGACCTCCTACTTTGTTGTTCTTAAATAGTGTTTGTTTATTCAAGTCTCTTCCCTTTCCCTATAAAATTAGTGATTTGTTCTTCATATCCTTAAAGACTGCTGATGGGATAAGGATTGGGATTGCATTGAACGTATAGATTGCTTTGGGTAGTACTGACATTTCCACAATGTGCAATCTTCCTATCCACAAGTTTGGTATGTTCTTCCTTTTATGTAGATCCCTTCTGGTTTCTTGAAGTAGTCTTTTGTAGTTTTCTTTGTACAGGTCTTTTGTGTCCCTAGTAAGATTTATTCCCAAGTATTTTATTTTTGGGGGTAGCTATTGCAAATGGTATTGATTTCCTTATTTCCTTTCCAGCAATATTTTTGTTGGTGTAGAAAAAGCCAACTGATTTTTGTATATGAATCTTGTATTCTACCATTGTGCTGAATCTCTCAATTAGTTCCAGTAGTTTTTGTGCTGAGTCTCTTGAGTTTTCTACGTATAAGATCATGTTATCAGCAAATAGGGATACTTTGACTTCTTCCTTACCAATTTGGATGCCTTTGATTTCCCTTTCTTGCCTTATTGTCCTAGCTAAGACTTCCAATACAGTGTTGAATGGAAGTGGTGATAGAGGTCATCCTTGTCTGGTTCCTGTTTGCAAGGGGAATAGTTTTAGTCTCTCTCATTGAGAATAATGTTGGTTTTGTGTAGATGCTCTTTATTATGTTGGGGAATGTCCCTTCTATTCTTGTTTTGCTGAGAGTTTTGATCAGGAATGGGTGTTGGATTTAATCAAATGCCTTTTCTGCATTGATTGATATGATCATATGGTTCTTTTCCTTTTATTTATGTGGTGGATGATGTTGATTGTTTTTCTATTGTTGAACCATCCTTGCATGCCGGATATGAACCCCACTTGGTCATAATTTTTTTTTTTTTTTATATGTTGTTGGAGTCTATCGGCTAGAATTTTGTT